>NC_134696.1:27011497-27183997 GCF_050947455.1 Rhinoderma darwinii
AGAAATAGACCCTAGTGGCAAGTGAATGGCTCCAAAGTCATCTCCAAATGGGGTTGTCTTCTGCTGCACCATTGCGTTCCATTATTGTGCAAGAATCTGGTACTCTGGTTGACCAGTCCTCACATGTCTGCAGACCACTGCTATATGGTAATGGTCCCAAAAAAGCTGGCATTGAGAAAAGGTGCAGCTTTCACCTGTTTCCCCAATTCTGCGTCTGTGCAGAGCTAGCAGGGGTGGAGGGTGGGCGGCAGGACAGGCTCTGTCTGCAAACAGGCACAATCTCACAACAAAGGCAAAATTTGGACACTGTACATATAAGAGAGTTGTGCCCCTTCTAGATTTAACAGGAGTCCTGCAAAGTGGCTCTTCCGTATGGGCGGCTGTGCCTGGTACTGCAGCTTGTTCCAGTCACTTGAATAGGACTGAATGTGATAAGTTGCAATACCAGGCATAGCTGCCCATACAGATGAGACACTGGGCCTGTATAAGCAATGAATAAGACGTGGCACTGAGAGGAGTGCCGCGTCTCCTTTACTGTGCTTACCCGCAAGGTTCCTGGAAGTCAGACTCCAACCGATCAAACATTGATGGCCTATTCTAAGGATAGACCATCAACGTTAAAGTCCCTGGAGAACCCCTTTAAGCCTCTGGGGGACTATGATAATATAGGACCTCCTCTGCACACTCCTATATGCAGTGTAATTTAGTGAATGTAAATGTATTAATATATATATATTTACATATATACATACACCACATTTTCACCAGTTATATTCTGCTTTATATGCTGTACAACAATATGGGATTATCACAATTTCAGGTTACAAATGGAGTTATATATAACCTATAGAATAGCCGCCCCGCAATAACTGGCCCTTCCATATATGAAACAACCAAAAAAAGGAAAGAAGGAAATAAATGGCCAAAATTAAATGCAAAATAAAATGCATTTATAAGTTTACACGCTGCGTGTATATGCGCACTGTCCACGGAGAGAACCATCATGGCAGAAGCGCGTCAATTTGTCTACAGGAGGTTGCTAGTATACCCCATGTTTGTTAATTAACATTGCCTCCTGACAAAACTATTGGGAGAGCGAAACGCTCGTCGAGATGTTTGTTCACCTGGTGTCGTCCACAAAGCTGGCATGTCCATGGGTAAGCATTGGTTCCCCCCATTAATTCACTGGTATTTGTTTGTTTTAGTAGCGCTCAACTCTTTTTGTAGGTCATCGTTTGGATGAATTATTTGTAATATACGTCCCTCCCATTATAATATGGCACGATATTTGAGTGTTTGGTGTTATTTATATAGTATTGCGTAACAAGATCTTGAAAATCAATTTTTTTTCTCTCCACTTTAAATCTATTGATATAATTGTGTTATTTTTTTATAGTATATATAAAAACGCATTTTATTTTGCATATCAATTTAGGCATTTATTTACTACTTTCCTTTTAACGTATTGAATCAGATTCCAATAGACGAAAAGTTCATTTGATGCCCGTGTATCTTCATGCTCAGCTCCTCCACTTTCCGTCGGGCATTTTTGTAGATAATAATTGAAAATTAGCAGCAACAGTCTTGTAAGCCATTATACCCAAGCCTTCACGTGATTATTCCATTCTCTCACACAGCTGCATAGCCCACCTTCATCATACCACCTCCATCGAACTCCCTTGTATACGGCTCTGGTGTAAGGCTGGAATAGCATAAAAAGGCGCAAGCGTCGGGCAAGGCCGCAGTACACAGCCATGGCCAGCACAATGAGAGGAGACATCATGACAAAACCCAGGATGATGAGAGCGGAGGCGCTGTTGTCATCTAGAAGGCTCCTGCAGTACGAGGCATCAGAATGTAGGACCTGGGTAGAACACAAAAATGAAAATCATAAGATCAAGTAATTCTTCCGTATTTGAAGATTATTATTCCTGAAAATTAAAAAGTCATTAAAGGGGTTGTACAGTATGAGAAAAAAGGGTCTGTTTTTTTTTTTCTAGAAACAGCTCCACTCTTGTGCAAAGGATGTGTTTGGTATTGCAACTCAGTCCTATTCACATGAATGCTGCATAGCTGCAATAACCCAAAGACAAGAATGGTGCTGTATTTAGAAAAACCGGATCTGCAACGGCCATGTCCATGGGGCGTAGAACGGAATACGTTGGAGTATGCCACCATTTTTTTTCTCACTGATTCATACAGAAAAAACTTTCATATGGGTATACAATACGGGCTCAAAGGCTTTCATTGGGGGGGCATATTACAGCTTTATATACAATTGTACAACGCTTTAAAATGATGACGTGCACGAGCCCTTATACTGGGCTTAAAAAATGTGATACACATTATAAAGGGCTAGGGCTACACGGCGACTTTGGCCACGACACGTCGCACGGCCAAAGATCGCTGTGATATTGCAGTGTCGCACTGGCTGCATCACAGTCCTGCAAGTAAATGTGGCCACGGTAAGACCCGCAAGTTACTGTGACCACGACACGACCGTCAAAATAAATCCTTGAATTTTGGGTATATTGTGACAATTGCGGATAGTACAGAATTAGATTGCGGATAGTACAGAATTAGATTGCGGATAGTACAGAATTAGATTGCGGATAGTACAGAATTAGATTGCGGATAGTACAGAACACATTCTATCCTATGGGCCAATGCACACGGCCATGGTTTCCACAGTCTGTGCATTGCCCGGAGCCCGGACCGCAAAAAAACATAGGACATGCCATTATACGGTCCGCAATTGCGATCCGGGCTCATTGAAATTATTGCACATATTGTGTGTGCATGGTCTGCAGACGGCCCTCGGATGACACTCCGCGGCCCATCCGTGCCATAATCATGGACCGTATACACCTCTACGGTCGTGTGCATGAGGCCTTATATATGAGGTTTGTACAGACTCATGCAGGTGAAATGTGCCTAAAATAAAAACTTTTTTTTGCTTTCTTCTAATTACCAGGACTTGCTCTTCCCAAAAGGACATTTTATTATCTCACGACACCATTTACTACCGTAACTAAATTTGTAACGTGTTCTGCATTAAATATGGATCTCCCAATAGTTGTAACATTGATTCAGGAGATTTGCCAAGGTCAGTAGATACAAGCGATGAATAAAAAGGACGCTCCCTCTTGCGCAGAGAGGCAATAAGGGGGCAAGTTCTGTGGGCAGCCGTGCGAAAAATTACACATCCAGCAAAGCTTTCATATCGGAGCCTCTAAGTGCTTTTAAAGGTCAGCTCCTCTTTGAACTATCACAAACCAACTTCTCTCCGGCTCCTCTCACTGCTCCTAAGTGACAATTTATTACCACATTAATTGCAAAGGATTTCTATTTTTTAAAGTGTAAAAAAAAGGAAAAACTAGAGTCGTCTTCACTGGATATGTCCAATATATCCGTCTTGCTGTAATTCACCCACATTTTCTGCCTGCTGCAACTCAGACAGATGGGATTTTCCAGTATTGCTAATATTATATTCACTAGAATATAAAAGTGTCTTGTCGTGTAAAAAATAGCTTAAAGTGTAACTCCGGCCCATAGCAGGAAATTCAGTTTTTACTTGTGTCAGAGCAAATCTCCCACCATTAAAATTATATTTCTCTGGGGTATTGCAAGGTTGATATCTCAGGCTTCACCAGGCTGTGCCAACCAACATTCCCTTTAAGCCTTTGTAGCTAGTGAGCTAAGCAGTTGCCAGCCGGGCGATCAAAAAAAAAAACATAAATTAATGACGGCCTTATAATACACAAAATAATTAGCCACACATTGGATACACAGTGCCACATAGCGTCCAAGTAAATAGTTTTATACAGAGTTTTTATACTGTTTAAAATCTAATGTTGCCTTCCTGTTGGTATATCCAGAAGAATGGGTAATAGTAATACTTCCGATGGTCTCTGTTAATGCCAAAATCCCTGGTGAACTAATGTATAGAAAAGTTCCCTGGTGGATTAGGGTAGTAAGGGGGTTAGTAGTTGCATCCCTATAGGTTTAGGACAGTGAAGGGGTTAGTAGTTGCATCTCTGGTGGTCTAGGGCAGTAAAGAGGTTAAAGGGGTATTCCCAACTTAGACATTTATGGCATATACACAGGATATTGTTGCTAGGAAAGGAAGTTGACCACGAACTCCTCCCATCCTGTCGACGCCCTTCTCTCCAGAGATGTTTGCACATGCGGCTGTCCTGCTCCGCAGTGACCACTAGGGTGCCCTCGCGAGCTCAGTCCAGCCTTAAGGAGCCAGAGCGAAAACATGTGTGAGATTGAGCTGATTGCTCCCAGATCACCCTGGACTATAAGAAGGGCTCTGCCCCTTCCTGCATTGCCTGAGCGTGTTTGTATCTACCCGTGTCTGTCTTTGCAAATTGTTCCTTGAGTGTTTTCCATTTCCAGTGTTCCTGTTCCTGCTACCTGTATCCTGTTTCCCGTGCTACCGTGTTCCTGTGCTATACTGAGTTGGAGTCGTGTTGTGTCGCCTACTACAACCGCTGTGTTTCTCCCCACCTGTTGTCTGCCTGCTACCAGAGTTACATCCGAGCCTAAACCATCGCTACTGTCTGAATTGCCACAGGTACCTTTATCCGAACTATAGACATTGACTTTGTAGGCTGTTTGGCCAGCTGCTATACCGCTACGGTGGTACGGACCAGTGGGTCCATATACCCACAGATCGTGACAGTTGCACATCGCATTCAGCTTCCCGTTCCCTCCCTGGACTGTGCAGCTGTGATTGATCAGGTACTGATGATCTATGATCAAGCAGCGATCACTAGTAGGAGGGCTCAGGGAGTTTGCATTGGAACAGATTCCCTAGCCTTAGCTAGCTGGGGTTTCATCTTATTCTCTATTACCCTACTAACAGTTACGATGCTGTTATATTAGAGGCATTGAAGTAATAAAAAACAGTTTTGCCAACGTGTGCATACAGTAGCCGTGTACATACTACAGAGGCAGGGCACATTAATGGCACTGCCAAAGATAGCATTGTATTGCTTAATGTGACATTGTCATAACCGCCACCTATATTCAATAAAAGTGGAACCTACTACATGTCACTATCTGTGTGTATGTGGACCCACTAGGTCACACAGCCGTAGCGGTGTAGCATCTGGCCAATCAACCGTGACCAAGTCAATATAAAGTCCGAGCACAAGGCTACCTGTAATAATAGTCCAGTAGCAACGACTTAGGCACAGATGGGACCTTGGCGGCAGGTGATGCAAAACGTGGCATATGACACCAGACGTGGTGTAAGTCAGCAGGCGTAGTAGACGGCCAAACACGACTCCAACACTAGAGATAGCACAGGAACAAATACAGCACGGAATACAGGATACAGGTAGCACGGCATGGAATCACAGGGAACAGGATACGACTAAGGGACCATTTTCAATACTAACAGAGGAATACAAACAACGCTCAGGCAAGGAGTGAAAGGGCAGGGTTCCTTTTATAGTCCAGGGTGATCTGGGAGTAATTAGTTAATTCCTAACATGAGAGCGGTCTGCGACCGCGGCCGTTGCACTACATACAGATTTATACAGCTCCCGTTCGGTTCAATGCTAGCTGATTTTGCCACCGGGCTCTATGATTTCTTTGTATGTCTCTGGCACATAGCTTTTACAGGTGAACACTACCCGGCAGATTAGGGTATGGTAGCCCCACACACACACACACACACACACACACACACACACACCTTCTTTGTTGAAGTTGCAGCGCCTTTAGGCTATGTTCACACAGGTCGGATACGGTGCGTAAAAGTCCACAGCGTATCTGCCCTGGATGCTGCAGGGAATTCCGGCTGAAAAACCGCAAATTGTTTTTCGGACGGAATATCCGCTGCGGAAAACTGCACGTAAAAACAAAAAATCTATACTATACTATCCATATTTCTTACAGGTTTTACCTCCCTATTGAATTCAATGGGCAAAACCTGCAACAGAAAAGCATTGATTCCGCAGCATAAATTCACATGCTGCAGATTAAAAAAAACGCACCACAGGTCAATTTATGAACGTTTTTTCGGCATATTTTTTATGCAACGTGTGGATTAGATTTGTTCAAATCTCATCCACTCTGTAGCTACTGCATTATGCTGCGAATTTTCCGCAATGGAATACTTTGAGGAAAGTCCCCAGTATTTACTGTACGCTATGTGTGAACCCAGCCTTAGAGGGGAGGAGACCTGCACTGCCCATGAGGATATATGATGGGGCAACATGAGCTTGGCATCCACCCCTCCAGACTCCATGACAGCTCAATAGAACAGAAAAAATGTAAAAATGTTTCAATCCAACGTTAAAAGAATACATTTTCCACTTTATTGAAAATAGTTTAAAAACGCATTTCAAACGATTCGCTTGTTCCTAGTCATGCCATGACTAAGAACGAGCGAATCGTTTGAAACGCGTAGACTCTGTGCATCCACCCCTCTATGCTCGCTACAATTTTTAAAATATTTTCAATAAAGTAGAAAACATTTCCTTTTAAACCCAACGATGGATCGAAACATTTTTTCCGTTCGTTTGTTTCAATCGAGTGCCACCCAGGGGACCCGTGCGCAACCGAGGATCAAGCGCCAAGACTGGTGAGCTGGAGAAATCCTTCTATTTCTTTACACCATAGCTGCTGTCTGAGTCTCAATGTATGGTCTGTATCAGTTTTATGCGTAGTTCAAGGAATTTTACAGTATGTTAAATAATATTAGTGACATTTTTTTTTCACATATATGTATGTTAACACATATTTCACACTCTGTAGAGAAGAGACCTTTAAATAACTACATGGTGATGTCTAATTTAAATTCGCATTCAAAATAGTTTTACCAGAGACGTAACTTGTAGCAGTCGGGGCCCCAATGCAAAATCCGTACCAGGGCCCCCCACCTACTGTGTGTCATTTATTATACTGGCGTCTTCCTATGTGGTAGCATGACTTTGGATCCCAATGTGACTGCTACTTGTGCACCCTGAGCTTTAGGCTGGGTTCACACGGGCACATTAACGTCCGTAATGGACGGACGTATTTCGGCCGGAAGTCCCGGACCGAACTCAGTGCAGGGAGCCGGGCTCCTAGCATCATAGTTATGTACGACGCTAGGAGTCCCTGCCTCTCTGCAGGACAACTGTCCCGTACTGTAATCATGTTTTCAGTACGGGACAGTAGTTCCACGGAGAGGCAGGGACTCCTAGCGTCGTACATAACTATGATGCTAGGAGCCCGGCTCCCTGCACTGAGTTCGGTCCGGGACTTCCGGCCGAAATACGTCCGTCCATTATGGACGTTAATGTGCTCGTGTGAACCCAGCCTTACTATAAACCAGTCCAGCGCTTTATTATCTTTATGAATAATGTGCCTCTGCCCTTATAATAATCCGCTCACTTTTATAATGTCAGCGCTCTTACATCAGCGAGGCAAGAAGAGACCGTGAACTTCAAGTTCTCCCTGCAGCTACAAATGTGTAAAGTGTCTCCAGATACTGGTATTCACATTCCTTCATCATTTTTACGGTTGGGAACATAAAATATAAAAGTTAATTACTTCTCTAATCTGAAAAATGTCATAAATCTGTCATTCATACACATTGTCATGAACGCATCCCCCGAAATGTTAGGTGAGCTGCAGCGATCGCTTCATGGCCAAGAAAGCAGCAGTAATGGAAGTAGCACTAAATGCAAAGGGACATTTTTGGACGAAAGGAAGAATCAATGTAAAAATAAACCCGTATTAACAATAGAATATCTATGACTCTAACTAAAATGGGTATTTCTTCAAATTGTAAAAAAGATTTCTGCCTATAGGGTTCTATAATGTGTCAAATATGGTTGCATGTAGCTAAGAGCATGGTGGCTGAAGGCACTCGTAGCTTTTTGTAGTACCTATTTATTTCATTGGCATGATGGCCACATGTGTGTCTTCTCTATCAGTGCCCGGGCCTCAAGGTTCTCTTAGACGGCCCGATATGGGCCGTGAAAACGAGAGCCGATCGAGGCAGCTCATTGATTGGCGTTCGTTTGCTCCTTTCTAAAGGAGCAATGATCAGTAATGTATAAGGCGAGCGATCCTTACTAGTCGCTCGTCCTCCTACATTTCTATCATGTCGGCAACACATCTTTCTGATTGCACAGGGAAGATGTGCTGCCGACAACGATAATATTTATTGCAGCATAAACGATACGATCAGCCGATGGACGAGCATTTGCTAATTCGTCGGCTGATCGTTGCCCTGTTTACACAGGAAAATGATCGTTGACCCGTGTAAAGGGCCCTTAGTTCTCGATGACACTTGTGGACGTCCAAGGTGACTAACATAAGTATATAAGATATTATAGACAATTGCTGAGTCTAATCTACTATCCTGTATTGAGCCAATTTTGCCTGACGTTATGTCTCTTATATGCTATGACTTTAAATTGGTTGTCCAATTTGGACAAGGGCTTTTGTCAAAAGAGGATAATACATTGATCACATGGTCTCTCAGCTGCTGGGACCCCCAGGGATCAGTTATAATCGGTGAGGGTACCTGACGGTAATTGTTCGATTTTCCTGCAGCATCACCATATAGAAAATGAAGTATTACACAGTTCCCGTTAAAATCAATGGCCTGTCTGTGTAATGCATGGACAGGCTGGCCCTCCAGAGTAAGGCCCGTATACATGAACGTGTAACAACGGCTGTCACTCTGACCTATATAGTTCAATGTGGACGTTCACACGGCCGTTGGTTCAAAGGACTTTGTGAAGGGTCCATGAGAAAATAGGACATGTCCTATTTTTTCACGCTTGACGCATCCCTCCATGGACTCTAGTCTATGGAGAATGCGTGATATCGCGTCCCGCAGCACAGAGCATGGATGCACCTTAGAGACATTCTTTGTAGCATCCTAGTGGATAGATGATAAATAAGTGTCCGGAAAAGGGACCCCCACAACCCTCTATTAACCCAGACTCTCTAATAGGGTATATTATATATATATATGTCATTTAAACAATGCTCAAAGGGAAGGGCAAAGTAGAGTGCTCCGAGGTGAACAGTCTATTTAGTTAAGGGTCTGTTGACATCAGCGTCGAGTTCTGTTTGGGGTTTCTGTTCATCTATTCCGTCAGAGGAACAGATGAACGGAAAGCCGAATGAAAACTATAGCTTCCATTTGCCCTGCCATTGATTTCAATGGTAATGCTTTTGTTGCAGTTGGTTTCTGTTTGTTTCCGTTACGTAAAGTTTCCATGTTTTTAAGCGGAAACAATAGCCTAGTTGACTAAATAGAAACTTTATGGAAAAGATTAACCGAAACCCCAAACGGATCCCAACGCTGATATGAACCCCAAACAGATCCCGACGCTAAATACTACTGACAACATTTTCTGGGCAAAGAAGAGCTTAAAGGTGTCGTCCGCTTTCTGCAAATTAAAGTAATTTTTTTGTATAATTAATATTTATACAATTTTCCAATATACTTTCTGTATTAATTCCTCACAGTTTTCAAGATCTCTGCTTGTTGTTATTCAGTAGGAATATTCATTGTTACTTCCAGTGGATAAAATTCTGTCCATGGTCGTGTGATGGACACACAGGTGCACGGCTCGTTACATGGTCATGTGATGGACACACAGGTGCACGGCTCGTTACATGGTCATGTGATGGACACACAGGTGCACGCCTCGTTACATGGTTATGTGATGGACACACAGGTGCACGGCTCGTTACATGGTCATGTGATGGACACACAGGTGCACGGCTCGTAACATGGTCATGTGATGGTCACGCAGGTGCATGGCTCGTTACATGGTCATGTGATGGACACACAGGTGCACAGCTCGTTATATGGTCATGTGATGGACACACAGGTGCAGGGCTCCTTACAGTATGTGTATCAGAGAAGTATGCAATATATCAGAAGATAACATTGGAGTCCATGAGCTGAGACCCTTCCGGATTCCTCCTAAAAGTCCTTTAATGTTCAATAATGTACCCGAACAACCTTCTCGCCCTGTGTTGAAGATACCGTTACAGAACTTTTCCACCAGTGACTAGAGTTTCGGTGTTACAACCCTCTGTTTCCAAGAGCTGCCCTTCCCGGTCACGGACCGCACGGAAGTTTTTGTCTGGCAATATTTACAGGAGCCTTCAGCAACTAAGCGGTCTTATATAAATGAACAAAAGTTTAGAGAATGTACTATTCTACGAAAGCGTAAAGGAAAAGGTGGAGTTGGAGGAGGGGGAACGATGAAAGACAAATGTAGATTAGAATTAACATGTTTGATGGGTCTAGAATCACAGCTTTCCCCCGCAGCTACAATCAAAGTCTTGTTTTCATACAAGTTTATACATCAACGAGAGTAGTAATAAAACTATTTTCATCGGGACAGGAATAAGTTTATCATCTCCGAGAAAACAAGAGGCTCTTTCTTCCATTTGATTCCATCACAAAATTGCCTGTAATGTTCCCAAGTCTTACAGATGACTGAGCTTTGTATTATCAGAGGGACACAGATACCGGGCCCCACTGTCAGATGATGGAATGAAGCTGTATTTTAGTCATTACATCTAAAAGCCCAGAAGATGAAAGTACTAAGAGCCAGAAAGCAGTTTGTGCCTGGAACGTGAACAATGACTGCGGAGTCTGATCAGTATCAACAGCGAGGTCAGAGGCTCCTTATTGTGTAAGTCATATTACCCTGTGCTTCTGATGGAACTGACACAATCACAAGAACGCATTCCTTATTTTAGCCAGTACTTGTTCAATTATTTTAAGAACAGGCCGTAGAATTTGTTTAATATTCACCAATAGTACCGTTTATATTATATCTTGCAGAAAAGGTTTAAGGCCAGGTTCACACACAGTTTTGATGCAGTTTTTGGTGCAGTTTTTTGAGCGAAACACAGGAATGGACACAAAAGAAAGAAGAGGCACTGCCTTTTGGATCCACTGCTGGCTTTTGCTAAAAAAAAAAGCTGAGACAAAAACGGAATTAAAATTGTACATGTAATCTTGGCCTAAAGGTAGTCTTCTGCTGTTGAAGTCAGATATATACATGGAGAACTTATATGGTAATAAGAAGGGGACCCTATAACAATAACAATAGCCTCCAATCTGGTTCTGGATCATTAACTATTCACTCTCCCTTATTTTCCCTCCTTCCTTCCAATCCCATGTAGGAGGGAGGCCGTCTGATCCTTGGGCTGGTTCCGATCTATCTAATTTGTTAACATCGCAGTTACAGTGGGAAAGAGGAGCCCTACACTGCTCTTAGGACATGTGAAGGGGCCAGCTTAAACTCGGCCCTCTCTCCTTAGACCCTATAACCGCTCGAGTCTCTATGGTGTTAATGTTCTTGGTAGTACATAAATACAATACAAAACAGTAATATCTAGGCCTGACCTAAAAGACAATATTAATGCCTAATTCAGACGAGCGTGTCAAATCAGCCATGAAAAATTACCATTTTTCACAGCCGATTTGCTCCAGTGAGTGACCCGTTTTCACAGGTCCCTTATAGAGTTGAGTCTGTTTAGGGATCCGTGAAAATGGACAAAAATAGGACATGTCCTATTTCTTCACGGTCCGTTCACATGGCCTGTTAAGACAACGGCCGTGTGAAGAGACCCATAGAAATACATGCAGGCGTGTGATGGCCGCTAAAAAAACGGTTAATGATTTTTAACGCTCCTTTGTGCATAATAATGAAGCAGACCATGGCTGAGCTCAAGATGTACCACATTTATGTCAACACATTAGGGGTAATATATCAAAACTAGTGAGGAGAGATCAGTCTGGCATGACACCGCTATACATTGCGATCTGATTAGATCCTGTGAGCGACCTACTCCTATTTGCATTATTTTAAGACATGTCCATTATGGAGGCATCCACCCATCTCTAGACAAGTCGGACCTATAGGCATCAGTAATCTCTTGTGGAAGCCATATTCTTCAGGTGGGTTGCTATAGTTTACCCATGAATGTGATGTATGTGATATCAGCCATAGCCATTGTATAAATAGAAGAGAACTCATGTTTTCAGGTCAGTTATAAATTTGGGCTCAAATGGAACCAATAGGTGTGAAATGAAATAAAGGCTGGGCTACCTGCTGACATGCCACACTCTACGTTGTCGTAGCCTCATCGATGGTGATTTTTATGTATGACTTTGACACAATACCCAGGATGCAAAGTAATTGGAAATGTAGTTACCACTGAGTAACTCCCATGACTGCCTTGGTACTGGTTAATTGGGAATGGATACTGGTTGGCTTCTCTTTATTGTCTGATCATTTATATTGCTAAGGTAAAGTCAGCACAATCACAGCCACCCACTGTCACTGAGGGAGTTGAGGGAGGTTTTTACAAGTGGGCTCATTCAGATCTTTTGCTATGGAGCAGTTTATTGCTAGCTATACTTGTGCTTCCCATATTTCAGTAAGCTCAAGACAAAGCAACGGCCATCTTATCACTGTGGCATGAAGGTCAGGGCTACGTGTTACGAGGGCCACCATGTATAGCTCGAACATGTAACAAGGTACAATGTACAGTCCTAGTGGTTTGATACTTTGTATATAACTTCAATAAATAATTTCATCCTCCTTGTTCAAACACTATAACAAGGGATGTAGAACATCAACAGCTGATGCTCTCCTGGGGAAAGGTAAATACTAAGCGTTTTCTCCGGTAAATGCATTGCACGCTCGTCGCTCCAGCTGGCTTTTTGCATTCAACAAATGTTACAGTTTTTTTCTATTAAGTCAGTAATTGGTTTTGCTGATGCAAATATAACTCTACAACTATTACCATCGCTATTATGAAGATCTTCTCTCAGCTTAGAGAAAGTCAAGGTTATAACAGCTGCTTCATGCCCCCAGGACTCTTCTTCTAGAAGTCGGCAGGGAAGCATTTATTTGAAGTGTTAATGGGTGAACACTACCTGCTGATTGCTTGGAGATCCTGGGTAGCGCCAGCTTGGAGGAAGTTAGTCCTGTTTGTACAGTAATATAATGTAGATCATTAAAGAGTTCAAAGGGTTCGTCTACTCCAAAGCCTGCTTTTATAGTGACCATGTTCATAATGTAATACCCTTATAAACAGTTATAGCCTATATAATATACTCTTTATGTCTACTGCATTTCTTATTAGTACTATTATCATTAATAATAATTATATATACACAAAAACTTATTCTGTGTGTAAAGGCTTTGTACACCTTTGAAAACTTTTTTAGATTTTTTTTTAATAAAAATGTCTATCAGTTTGTTTGGTGCAACCTCCTTTTTTTTTTTATCTTTCAAATTTTTATTGAAATTTTCAAAATGTACAAACCAAAGAAAAACATACAGGACGTACATAAAAACAGGACAAAACATCGCCTCTGATCACGTAGAATACGAAGAATAAGGCTGGATTCACACGAGCATGTCCGGTCGGTAAAGGACGGAACGTATTTCGGCCGCAAGTCCCGGCCCAAACACAGTGCAGGAAGCCGGGCTCCTAGCATCATAGTTATGTACGACGCTAGGAGTCCCTGCCTCGCTGCGGGACAACTATCCCGTACTGTAATCATGTTTTCAGTACGGGACAGTAGTTCCATGGAGAGGCAGGGACTCCTAGCGTCGTACATAAGTATGATGCTAGGAGCCCGGCTCCCTGCAGTGTGTTCGGTCCGGGACTTGCGGACTAAATACGTTCCGTCCTTTACCGAGCGAACATACTCGTGTGAATCCAGCCTAAGAATTACATCTCACACAAAATATTTAGAAGTACTCCAGTCGTTCCATAATGCCTGGTTATGGCAGTACCCTTTAACATCTCATATCAAAGAAGTTTCGTGAGATAATTCGTCTTATAACCTCGGACAAAGAGGGAGACGTGGGAGACTTCCAGGATTGTGCAATAGCCGATCTAATGGCAATTAAAATGTGATGAATGAGCACTGTGGAAGAGGAAGGGACCTCATAAAGATATATGTCTAAAACTGCGAGTGCAGGATCTTTCGTTAAAGGAGAAATTAAAAATTCCGAGATTAGGTTAAATACCTCCTCTCACAATGAAGTTATGGCCGGACATGACCACCACATATGCAAAGGAGTACCTACAAGGCCGCAACCTCTCCAACAAGACTTAGAGTCATTACAAAACATATGTGCCAATCTGGAGGGCGCTAAATACCATCTTAAATGGATTTTTCTCGATCTTATGTATTTGGTACTGTTGTATTACTTAATCTGTGTACCACTCAGGTTATTATATTTTGGTACCTATACCATTGTTTTGATATGTGGTCTTAATAAAATTACCTTTAAAAAAAATAAAAAAAAAAGATGGATTTTCCACATTAATTCTATATTATTCACACATTTAGAATGTTTAGATGGCCAATTAGATGCCTTGAGCCATTGCTCGTTTGGTGCAACTTTCTAATTACTTTTTATTAAAAATATTTATACTTTTTGAGATACAGCTGCTTTGTATCCAGTATAGTGAGCAGCTGTATCTAGCGCTGAGACCTGAATCCGTCAGGTCAGCAGCCCTGATGGGTTCAATGTCAGCGGGTCCGGTGGGTCTTTGATACACAGGATCGAGCTGTTACCAATCACATCTAAGTTCATAACTTAGGTGTGATCGATAACAGGTGGATTCCGCGAGTCAAAGACACAAAGGCCCTGTTGCTAGATACAGCTGCTCGCTATACTGGCTACAAAGCAGCTGTATCTCAAAAAGTAAAAATAATTTTTAATTAAAAAGTAATTAGAAAGTTGCACCAAACACACTGATAGACATTTTTATTTAAAAAAAATATGCAAAGCCTTTAAAGTTTAAAATGATTGAATGAAAAATAGCCATTTCCACTATTATAAAACAGGTAAATAGAACAAAATGTAAGAATTATGAGATGCACTCACACACCACCTAATAATCCAGACTGCTAAGAGGTGGGCATATGTCAATTTACAAAAAAGGGGGTGTTACTTTGAAGATGGTGGGCATTCCTGAACAGGGTAGATGGGGCTTAAATGCAGAGACATAAGTTGAAGTTCCTGGGCCCCAATGCACAATTTGTAACAGGGCCACACCAACTATGTGAAGTCTATAATACTGGTGTCATGTGGCTTTAGATCAGCAGGACCCAGGGGAAACTGCTATCATTTCACTTCCTGTAGCTACATCCCTCCAAAAAATGTCCCATAATTTGGGTTTCAAATGTTGTGAGGTATGGTCATGAGCATAATACTGAGGGCTGCAGATGTTGCAGTCGCACCCAAGCACTGAAGCCTGAGGGTGCCCAAATGGCCCTCCTGCCCCATAAGAGGAGACCAGTATTAGAAATGATGTCTGACATGCAGAGCCCTGTAATACATTTTGCATTGGGCCCAGGAGCTTCAAGTTACAACTCTGGGTTTAGTTGTTATGTTGCTTGATATATGAGACTTTTTTTTACAGTTATTTGCTAAAAAGTGCGCCATTAATAAATAAATATATTTAACGGCGTATAGGATTTTAACTGGTATTTCCATCTATAAAATTGCAAATATTAATGTTAATTATTGTTATTATCAGGACTGTTCTGTTGACAAGCGGGAACGATTCCAATAATAGGACTGAATAGACTAAAGTTTAGCTGAGTTTGGATGCAACTTGAAACTGTAAACTTGTACTGAAAAATATAAAAAATATATATTCAAAAGAAAGTCAAGGTGGTTGTGAAAGTAAATCGGAGGAAATGTAAAGGAGAAAGGGAGATGAAAAACAGGACATGGACACTACTGCAAATTAAAAAAAAAGATCTATGGGTTATTACAAGCAGGACTACAAAATAAACAGCAATTAATGCAATATTCAGCATTAGTTCTTCTACCAATGTAACACAAAGCGCCTTGGAATACTTTGAATGCAGCCACAAAAGAGACTTTTACCTCAGAATTTGTGATCACGACACATGGAGCAGTCACTACGGAGGTGACACTGGTACTGAGGGATTGATGACACCATATCTACTGAATATTCACACATACAATACTATGCTAACATTTTCCCTTTGCTGTTGGAGAGGGATGAGATATGAATCTGGAAAATAATAAATTATGTATAATTGAATGGTTGGTGTTACGATTCCCCTTGTCAAAGGGCTGTGTTCCTACAAACTGACAGTATCACACTGTATGTACACATCCCCCTGACAATGTAAATGGTACAACCATTTGTCTATTAGTCCTGGACTACACGGACTACACTGGACGACTTTATGTGGAAGACAAGGATTATCTATAACAGACATGTCAGGAGAGGAGACAGATCCTCTCTAAATCCTGTGACTCACATGTGACGTCTTCTCTGATGGGTGTCGTTCTCTTTTATTTTCTTCTCCATCTGAAACAAACCGTTATGGCGACTTCTGATTACTGCAGTGTTTCCTGATGAGACATCTTTGCTTCTGCAGCCATTTCCAGCCCCTATAGAAACACAAAAATTAAGACACCAACCCCCTAAAATGTTCCATATTCCAGACCAGATCCCTAAGCAAATTCCGACCCCAGGCCCATACATTAAAGGGGCTGTCCATACACTGCATAGTGGCTGTGCTGCAAGACTACAACTCTGCTCCAGTTCACTTGAATAGGAGCAGTACGGCAGTAATGAACATTCGGTGCCCGGAGACAGCTGAAGCAGCTGATCAGTGCGGGGATCAGGTGTCGAACCCCCACCGATTATATACTGATGGATAGGTTATCAGTATGTAAAACCACCCCGTGCCCAGACAACCCCTTTAATTTAGACTAATAAATTCGGACCCCAAACAAGACTCTAGAATACATAAAGACCCCAGACCTTCTGAACCATTGCAGTCCCCAGACCCCCCAAAACAAATACAGATCCCAGAACAAGCACCCTAAATAAATACAGACCCTAAACCAGACCCCCTAAATACAGACCTCAAACCATACCCCTAAATACAAACTCCAAACCTGACACCCTAGCTAATACAAACCCCAGACCCCTAAAAACAGACCCCAGACTTCATAAACTAATACAGACCTCAGACCCCTAAATATAGACCCCTAAACTAATACAGACCCATGACCACACCTCTTAAAAACAGACCCCAGACCAGACCCGCTAAATACAGACCCCAGACCATACCCCCTAAATAGAGACCCCAGACCCTTTAAACTAATACAGAGCCCATACCAGACCACCCAGATACAGACCCCAGACCAGAACCCTAAATACAGACCCCAGAAACTAATACAGACCCCAGACCGCCTAAATACAGATCCCAGACCAGACCCCATAAATACAGATACCAGACCCCTTAAACAAATCCATCCCCTTATACTTGCATAGCAGCTCACAGTCTTCCCCATGGAGTCTTGCTAAAGTACTAGAACCTGCGGTCAAATTCAACAAAACTGCAATGAACCATGGGCCCATCCGCTCTATGTAAGTACATGAATGGAGAGAAGTGTATGAGGCTGATTGGTCACTGATTGGTCAGCCTCATACACTTCTTTACAACACTCACTTGGTCAAAAAGTAAAAACACGCCCAGTTGTCTATTAAGAAAGTAATTAGCATAAATCTCAAATAGGTCATAACTCCGTCAAAATTGATCATTTTTCGAAATAAAAACCACTGTTATCTACATTACAGCGGCGATCACATTATGTAAGAGATAATATGGTGACAGAGCCTCTTTAAGGCTGAGTTCACACTGTGCAAATTTGTTGCCTTTTTAACATGTTTTTATTTTTGTTTTAGTTGATGAACTCCCATTGAGAGACATGGGAGTTTATTTACCAAAACAAAAGCGCATGTGAAAAATCAACAAAAATTCACTGTGTGAACCCAACCTAACAACATTCTATATAATGATTAACCCCTTAATGACCTAGCAATTTTATCAGCTGCACCGTTTTTGGGTTCACATCATTTATCGATTAGTATTAAATTAAAAATGTTTGGGAGGAAAGGGCAAAAAAAACAGCAATTCTACCATTGTTTTTGTTTTTTGGCCACCGTTTACCGTGCAGTAAAAAAGAACATATCTTTATTTTATGGCTAAGAAAAAAGGATTATTTACTCATGTGGAAACTTGATCGCTTGTATAATGTTCTGAAAAACGAACCTAATAAGCCATACCTCTTGCATGGCCTAAAACGCAGATACTGATGGCAAACCTGGGGGTCTTTGTTAGTCCCCCAGCTACCATGGTAACACATCAGCGCCCCGCCTTTGCGTCAAACACCTTAGATGCCGCGGTCTCAATAGACCACAACATCTATGGGGTCAAACTGCCGGGATCAGAGTTATATCACATTTATTCCGATGCAGTAGTAGTACAGACCAGCGGCGCTCACTGAGTGGACCCACGCTAATGCCCTAGTAAAAGCTCTTTTCATAGTCTGACCTCCTGTAGCTATTTGTTTGTATGCATGAAATCACTGTCAGATTGAAAATAGTTACTGTGTTAAGGAGCTGAGAAGCTGTATCATTTTCACAGTTTATTCTATGTGAGAGTCCTGACAAATCACAAAGGTGTTAGTGTATAACCCGCGGGTGATAATGAAGAATGGTAATGTCTACATTAATAGCACAGGGTGGATGATGATCCTGCTGGGCATGTGTGGATAATGGCCTTTTTATAGATGCCACAGAGCCTATAGTTCAGGAAACAGGACATTTATGAATGGTTCACTCATGTACAGAGGTTTTCTGTATACACAAATGCTGTTTTTTTTATTTTGTTTTCTAAAAGCACCAAAATCCAATAATCTGTTACCAGAGAACCAGATAGGCCACGTTGTACATAATCAGATTAGCTGGATTATCAACTTGATCTTCTTGATCATCTATAACTATCACCTTCTTCCAAAAATCTGGACACTGATGATCTGATTCTGCTGCATTCCTACACAACGTCATTGAATGATATGATAGAATTCTGCTTACCTTCTCGGTTGCCACTACAGGGAGCTCACTGCAATTAGGTGTATACAGCTCCCAATGTGTTCAATGAGAAATGTATATATCCATATGCAGGGAGCTCCACCTAGTGACTGTCAGAAAAGGATCACGCATCATGCTGCACTGAACAGCCCGCAGTGGTGTCAAGGTTAGCAGTGAGGGGGATATGGAGAGTGGAGTCTGACTGGGACCTATGAATGAGGGGAGCAATGCTGGTGTACTGTACTGTATAAGAATGAGAGGGAAAGCCATGCTGGATACTAGGAATGAGAGTGGATTCTAAATGGGACTAGGAATGAGAGGGAAGCTATGCTAAGGACAAACAGGGGAACTATGTTGGGGAGCAGGATTTTGAGGGAAGCCATGCTGGGGACTAGGAATGAGAGGGCGGTCATGCTGGGCACTAGGAATTAAACGGAGGGTTATGCTAGGGATTAGGAATGAAAGACAGCCATGCTGGGGACTAGGAGTGAGGGGGAGCCATGCTGGGGACCAGGAATGAGGGGTGGGTCATGCTGGGCAAAAGGAATTAAATGGAGTGTCTTGCTAGGGATTAGGAATGAGAGGTGGCCATGCTGGGGACTGGGAATGAGAAGAACCATAAGGGGACTAGGAGGGGGAGAAGATATAATCTGGGGACTAGGCATGAGGGAGAAGCCATGCTGGGGACTAAGAATGAGAGGGGAGCCATACTCTGGACTAATAATGAGAGGGGAGCAATGCTCTGGACTAAGAATGAGAAGGGAATAATGCTGGGGACTAAAAATGAGTGGAGAGCCATGCTGGGGACCAGGAATGAAATGGGACCCTGCTAGGGTCTAAGAATGAGAGGGCTGTTTATTTGTGTGCTGTACATATTTGCTGATTCCATTACACACTTTAACCTGCATTCCATGTACTTTTCTCTTTGAGAGGGCCACCCCCATAAAATACCACATTTCGGTTTAATTTTGGGCGGTTGGCTCAAAGAGGTTTCACGAAACATATGTATATATAATTTCTGAGTGCGTCTCAGTCTGGCCCCTGAAACATAATGTTATAATGGCCTTTGGCACTGTTGCGGGGTGAATAGTGAATTAGCTTGTCTGTGTATCTTTCTCTCTCTCTCTCTCTCTCTCTCTCTCTTTCACCTGTTGGCCAGCAAACCTTTGTCTCTGTCCACTATTGCTTCTACAGACAAACTAATTCAGCATTTCCCACTGACGGTATGTTCACACACTTAGCAAAATACGTTTGAAAATAAGTTTTTGTAACAACTCGCGTTTTTCGCGGCGTATTTTACAGCCGTTATTGGAGCTGTTTTTCAATGGAGTCAATGAAAAACGCCTCCAAAAACGTCCCAAGTAGTGACATGCACTTCTTTTTCGCAGGCGTCTTTTTACGCGCCGTATTTTGACAGCGATGCGTAAAATTAAGCCTCGTGGGAACAGAACACCATAAATCCCATTGCAAGCAATGGGCAGATATTTGGAGGCGTAATGGTGCCGTTTTTTCAGGCGTAATTCGAGGCGTAAACGGCCTGAATTACGTCTGAAACCACTGCGTGTGAACATACCCTAACACGCAGCATTACCTGCACCTTACCTGCATGGAGCGTGTGGTGGGTTTATATAGGATGTACTTGATTAATGCCAGGTGAGGCAGAGCTGCAGCCACACAAAGTATATGAATCTTTCTTTTGTATGATTTGGTTATGTGTATAGAGATTGTAAGCTCCTGTTCATTTTAAAAGACAGGAAGTATGGAATATGTATAATATGTGGTTTATGTATAATATGTATGTGTTTGAAATTTAAACACAAATGTGCGTGTGCCTTTAAGACTGTAGAATTCTGGGAAATAGAATATTGTGTATTTAAGTGCACCCAGAGGAGGGTGGGACGGGTTCAGTTCAGAGCATATGAGCTGAGGATTGGGGTGCTGCTCGATATGAAGGCAGCTGCAATTCAACTTCTAATTTACCTGCTGTTTGTTGTTATTTTACTTTTATTTTGTATTTCCTCAAAATAAATACGAGCATTGTTTGCCAAATCCTGAGTGAGGACTGTTTATGACGGTAAGAATATCCACACAACAACATGCACCTTTTTCCACAGATATGATTGGATAATCACGTTCGGGACCATCTTGTGCCATACTGCAGAAATGTTTCCTCTCTGACTTAGTATTTATTTACTGTTACTTATATAAAACCAACATATTCCGCAGCACTGTAAAGAGACCATCATGACTCAGTCCCTGTCGTCAATAAGGCTCCCAATCTAACTTTCCCTATCTCATACATACACACTAGGTAACATTTCATAGGAAGGCATAAACCTATCAAACATTTTTTTTTTGTGTATTGAGGGAATCCAGAGAGCAGCAAAGAAACATACGCAGGGAGAATGTACATACTGCATGCTGATGCTGCGCCTTACCGGATTTGAAACCAGGACCTCAGTACTTCAAGCCAACACAACAGTGCTAACCACAGGGCCACTGTGCTTCCCAATTCACAATGAATAAACGTAAAGAATATAATAAAAATCCAAAAGCCTATGTTATATAATTCATGTTATTCCAACCTCCAAGAGCTGGCGGTAAAGGGGACCTGGGGAAGTCAGACCATAGACCACGCCTCAGGGTCTTCTCTATCCCCTGCCCTGTACTTCATCTCCCAGCAAGACAATGCTGGAGCGTGGAGAAGTGAATTGTCTTATGGGCACCAAGTATGAATTAACGCCTTTACCACCCTAGACCACCAGGGATCCTACAATAATTTGTTTATCCCCCTAGACCACCAGGGATATAGGCAGCATATGTAATGTTCCCTACTTAGCTCTAGCGTACCCCATACTAGGTTCCTGGGAGATTTTGACATGTTGGGGGGCCAGAAAGCCCTATTTGCAGGGGCTATAAATGTTTCCCAATGACCTGCATATGAATTATTAAAACCTCCCAATAGTCCGGAAAATCGAATAACCCAGCAACAAATTATCCAGGGTAAGCAAGTTTATCAGGGTTTTGCTTTAGCGCAATTGAAATAATCCCTGCTGATAGAGTTTATATTGGTTAAATCTATTCAATTATCCCCTCTGAACAGCAAAGTGTGATATTTTCCTGCTAATAAACCACATACGGTATATTTCTGAAATGTCCGCCTGTAATAAAATTAATAGCACTGAGTATATACAGAGAAAACACGTTCTCCAAGGATCATATATTTTAACGGAATCCAATTTAGGAGGATTGGGTCCTGAAGCTACTAGTGATAGACAATGCTTCTTTCTTATTAGTGAGCCCCAAACTAGGTCATTATAACCTGTTCCGGACCATCGATAGGGACATATTATTGATGTTAGCCTTAAGGTATCGTCAGTTCCGATCTAAATTAAAGTTGTCATTATGATGGACATCTCCAGTTGTGGGCTTAACACAAATATGATGTTGGATTAATGTCGCCTTCTGTAGATGTGACTGCACACGATATGTTTGTTTACACCCTACTGTTCTGTAATGTTGCACAACTGTTCTAAATATCAAAGTGACCCTCCGGTCTCAGGACAAAATTATAAATATGATGGGGTATATGGAGTAATATTACCTGGTGGTCTCTAGTTGTGCCCCTCTGCCGTGGGTCCGCCATATTATTGTTCCTTCTGTGTTGTCTCAAAATGGACACAATGCTTCTCAGTCTGTCTAATGCCTCATGCACACGACCGTGTGTGCCGGCCGGGTCCTGTCCGTGATCCATAGAAAGATAGAACATGTTCTAACTTTCCATGGATCGGAAAGTCGGGTCCGTTTTCTCGGACCCGATTCACCCGCCAAAGCGAAAGGGTCCGTGAAAACTATAGGGTGCCACTCGGATGCCAGAGTGGCACTCGGTCGTGTGCAATGGGCATTAGACATTCCCTATGTTCATGGATCATGTTCATGTGAGTAGCTCTGGCCAATCTGAGAACAGTGGGAGTGTCTCAGACTTGTAGTCTAAGAAGCGCTGCAGCCATTTTGGGAGGGGGGACCCTATTACAGCGGATGCATGGCAGAGGGACGCAACTGGAGGGCACCAGGTAATATTACTCCATATACACCATCATATTTGAAATAATGTCCAGGGACCGGAGGGTCACTTTAAGTAAATATATTGTCTATATACGGCTATTCCAGACAGGCCGTTCTCCTGTATTGTGCAATGATGAGAACATTATGTCTATGTTACAATATGAAGCATGTCTTTGGACATATTCCCCAGTCAATGGTTCACCTCCTGTTTCCCAGCTGGAGTTGAGCTAGAACGTCACACTTGTACTTCCAATATTTGTTATGGGAATTTTGAAATGTTCTTGCAGATTAAAGAGAAAAGAATAGGAAGTTAATAAACTCTGCTTTTAGTCATTGAATAGAAACAAGCATTTTTTGTACTTTCGGAGGATGAAACTCTGTCCTGGTCATGTGATGGACACACAGATGCATAACTAGTTTCAAGGTATATCTGATAACCAAGATACATGTCATAGAGGCAGAGCATACAGCTGTTATGGAGACCCTGGAGATAGGGGGCCCAGACCAGGTAGGCTGCATCCCTTATTTTAAGTGAAAACGCGTGTATATATACCCTTTTATTCTATTTTCTGAACATCTTGCCTGAGCTGATGTTAACAGCATTTAGTGATATGCTTTACAGCAGCCACATGGACCATAGGAACCTGTGAACAGGAGGGGAAGGATTGACTTTCTATGCATTCTCTGTGACCTGTGCAGAGGTCACTTTGCAGTAAGAGGGAGGAGGGGAGCGCTGTCCATTACCTATTAATGCTGGATCCTCTATATAGAGGTGTTACCTGTCATTGTAATCCTGCCTGTGATGATAATGAGATGACTGCTGAGAAGAGATCTCTAAGGAACAGGAAGGGTCAATCTATTGTTAGGCTCAGTGGCCATAGTGAAAATTGCAGGTTTTAGGATCATTTTTGATACAGATAATAACAGAGAATTTAAAAAAAAAATCAACAAAAATTCTTTACAATTATGTTTAACCCAAAAACTTGATTTAAACAATAGATAATTTTCTGATGAACCCATTAAATCAGTGGTATCCATTACACAATGGTTATGGTTCCTGTAATAAATGAAGCCATGAAACCAGTGTACACTAAGTTTAAAATTTTGGAGTCTCATGTGCAAAAATGACTGGAAAATTCCTCCATAATACTCGTTTTCCAATTTTGCAGTTCAGATATTAAAATATAAGCAGTGATCTGAATAAATGATCTGAACTGTTCAACTTTTTTGTGTCAGAGAAAAAGTGTCCTTATTGCCCATAGCAACTGCGTGCACAACTCACACTATTATCTCAGGACTTGAGGGGGGAGGAGCATGACACAGGGATTGAAAGCACACCATAGACAGAATCCCTGAGTCATGCTCCGCCCCCTCAGGCCCTGCACTAGGCATGATAACACTGTATCAGTTTTTCATAGAGTGTTCCTTTAAACTTGGTCGTAATGGGCAATACAAATTTATTTTCTGTGGAAAGGCAACATAAAAGCTGTCATATAATATGATTGCTTGATCTATTATCCTCCGCTCCGGCTTTCGTTGTCAGGCTGGAGTTGCTGATTAACAAAATGTACAACTGGCGCTTTGATCAAGAAAACATAAAAAACTAAATTGTATCTCTGGAATAATAACAAATGTTGTTGGAATCCAGGGAGCGAGTAATTAGAGATGACATAATAGTGCCAATGTGTAGAGCAGCGATACTGTAATGATGCCACTAGTTGTTCATTTCCAAATGTTGGCATCTTATTAAAAAACAGCTACATGTTTATATAGAACTGGCAGGGGGTATGAGGTCTCGACCGCAGCAGTTTCCACAGGCACATCAATGTCGTCTTAACCTTTGTGTTTGTGCCTTTTAGATGAGCTGGGTTTATAATGTGGACACATAACACGTATATGAGTCACGTGTATTCTGGAATCCAAAGACAGTGAAGTGAAGCCCCGAAGATCTACTTTGCATATTATAATAAGGAATAGCATTTCCAAGAATTCCCTATTCCCTAATATAATGTTATTGCAATTGCTTCATTTACAATCTAGAGAGATTATTGGCACTACAGAGGCGCTGCTTATCTCTTCCTGCAGAATCGGTCTGTCACAAATCAACTTTGCTTTTGGGTGGTAGGAACCTGTGCAGGACTCCCCTCTCCAGAGGAACTGCATTGTTAGCAAACAAGGGGGTGGCGAATTGGCGCAAAGGGTGTGGAAGGGAAAACAAACATTTTGACCTTCTGTCCTAGGATGGCAAAATCTGACACCTTAGGCCCCATGCACACTAATGTAAAAACGCCCGTAATTACGGGCCCATAGACTTCTATTGGCCACGGGTACCTTCCCGTTTGCTTACGTGAAGGTGCCCGGGGCGTTGAAAAATATAGAACATGTCTTATTTCAGCTCGTAACTACGGCACGGGCAGGCCCATAGAAGTCTATGGGGCTCCCATAATTACGGGTGGCTACGTGTGTGCACTCGTAATTACGGGAGCGTTGCTAGGCGACGTCAGGGGATAGTCACTGTCCAGGGTGCTGAAAGAGTTAAACGATCAGTGCGGGACAGAGAGAAGGGGCTGCACTGATCGGCAGTAACTCTTTCAGCACCCTGGACAGTAACTACCGCTGTACAGTGTGTACCATGCGCAGCGCTCACAATATAGATGTCTAATGTTAACTTCAAAAACCGATAACAAAAAAAAGTTAATACTTACCCAGAACTCCCTGCTTCTTCCTCCACTCCGGCCGCCTGGGATGATCTTTCAGCCCATGTGACCGCTGCAGCCAATCACAGGCTGCAGCGGTCACATGGACTGCCGTGTCATCCAGAGAGGTCGGACTGGATGTCAAAAGAGGGACGCGTCACCAAGACAACGGCTGGGGTACGTATGAACTTCTTTTATTTTCAATTGCTGCGTTCCGCTGTGGAAACTCTGCCTGAAAGGGTTGCCCCTTCTCTCTATTCAGCACTGATAGAGAGAAGGGGCTACCGATTAGTGCAGTGCAATATAGCAGAGAAAACGGGTCCGTAAATACTGGTGGAATACGGGTGACAAAGGACCCATATTTACGCCAGTATTTCCAGGCAGGAAAAAATAAGTTCGTGTGCATGGGGCCTTAATGGGGGGTTCATTTTGATCTGTGCTATAGGGCACCCTCAATTCTGTTTACACCACTGTTTATTACATCATTGTTTTTCTACTTTTTGTAATATTATATCCTATCTATAACACGTCTATGAATTGATCCAGGGTTACACTGGTTTATACTGCATTTTCATTTACAGCTGTTTACAAAATTCTACTGGTTGCTACTTGGAATCAGTCAGCATTGTGCTGACAGACTCAACGCTAACGTCGTAGCAGAGATTCTACATCGCACTGTACTCTGCTGCATTGCCTTCTTGCTAACTTAGTCTTTGTTCTTTGCATGAGGTTATTAGACACTGCCTGATGTAACCGCTGTGTCTCCCAGGATGCCCCATAGAAAAGAAAGCTACAGGTTCTGAACCAGCAGGGGCTGCTTAAAGCGAATTGAACAATAGGAGGAAGCTGGAAGTATTCTGACTGCAGTCAAACATTAGTAAGGACATGCTGTAACTCAAGATCAGTACACAGAAATGTAACATTATATGTAGATTTAAATGTCATAAATTCATATTTTCCGCTTGCGTTGCCCAGAGGCGACATTGACATATTTATATCTTTTGCTTGGTATAATTGCAGACTGATGAATTCTCATGGTTATATAATTCACGTTTCTTATTAATAGTCTCTAATGCTCCATGTTCAGAACCTCTGTTAATACCGTGAAATAGAGTTCTATTCACTTACAGGATACAGTCAAGGCTGTCATGACACTGGAAAGGATGTCTATTCCCTGCTCCACTTTGGGTATAAAAAAGAAAATAATGTTTTATTATCTGTCATACGGAACAGCAGACAGCAAATTGAAGAAACCTGATGACTGAATATTTGTATCACGGCTAAATAAAGCCGAACATTTCAGGATCCGTAAATAATAGGGCACAGGGCAGACTGACCATATGGGCATTAAACAGTGCTCGAGGGTCCAAGGCCGGAGTGGGCAGTTAAAGCATTACTTTTTTTATTATTATATTATTAACGCAATCAAGTGTGCTATGACTATCGTGAGGAAGGGGCTCACGGTCTTTAATGCCCATGGGCCCAGATTATCATCGGTCCGCCCCAATAAAGCATCTGAACTATGATCATTAGAGATGACAAAGTGGTCTCAATAGTCCCCACTAAATGGTTTTAAAGGGACAGTGGTTGCAAAAGGTCTGAGGGTCAGGGCTGCAGGGACTTGTGCTATATGACCCCAATAAGCTTTACAGAGGGTAGGGGGTCATATGTGGCAAGCTATTTGATATCTCTCCAACTGGCAACTATTTTTCGTTTCACTCAGTTGAAAATCCATAATAATTATATAGAATGCTATAGACTGCAGCCCGGTGACATACATAGAAGAGGGAGGGGCCCACGGCAAAGATCAAACAGGGCCCCTTCATTATGGTATCAGGTTTAGCCAACCGGGTTGGAGGGGTCTGGTGTTTGGTTCTCTATCCACTCCCTTTCCATGACCTTTGGGCCAATTCTCCACTCCTTTGCTTGCCAACGATGCAGTTATTATGTAAATTCTCAAGACCAAATAGCAAAGGGAATGAGACCAACCAGAACTGGGTCTTCTCTCCTCAAGGCAACTGCATAGGCACGAACGCCTCTATGTAAGGCCTCTATGGCACGTACGCTATAATGTCATTTGGCCTATTCAACCTGTTGAGCAGTGGTCTCCGTCCTATGGCTTTCCAGTTGCTGCAAAAGTTTCATTCTCATCATGTCCTGCTGGAAATTGGAGTTTTGTAAAAACCGGAAAAACATTTTGGAGACCACTGCTATGCAATGTTATAAGAACAGTGTCAATAAGTCTGCAGGAAAGCCGCATGTAATCTAAATTCTACCCAGATCTGCATGTTATTGTTACTAGGCAGATAGAAACGTTACATTATATTATGAAATTGTTATTTAAACAAATGCTTAAAATATTCTAATGCATTGTTTCAAGGCGATGCTACGCTTTATAGGGCATTTAACTCCCTTGGATTACAGTCAAAATGTACAGCAAAATGAATATGAAAATTGTTGCATTATAATATCAGCCTTCTTGTGTTTTGTATGTTTTAGGAGGCAGAAATAAAAGGGAAATTAGCGAATCATTTAGTTCATTATATAGACATTATATGTCTAGTTCTATAATAAACCAAATGTGCTCTTTCCAACTTCCCAGCGTCCCCATGTATTTGCTATAATGCCATTGTGCACTATACTCTGCTGGGTTTACAAGGATTGTTTTGGCCCAGAAACTCTTGCACAAAGAGCTTCTGAAAGGCCATTTCCATAGCTGGTTCTTACTCACAGAAGGCGTCCATTTCCATTTAATGGGCCACTTAAAAGATTTCCAATTACAGTGAATAGAACACAAATGCATCGAAAAGCTCACAAATGTTTCTCCAAGGCAACATAACAATGCTGCTGTGACAACAACATAATGACATTTCTATGGAGACTCTTCGTTTTCCTTCTGTCCAGACTCTGCTCTTTTTATGAATCATTGTCCCAAACGTGAAACTCACTTTCCAACCGGTGATCTTTTTATATGGTCTTCTACTGTACATACAGCTGGAATTAACCTTGACGTTCTGCCTTTTCCTATCCAAATGAAACATATAGGTCACTAAGCAGCTTAAAAACCCTGGAAGGACAATAAACCGGACCTCATTTGAAGAAGCGTCTTTTATTGTAGATAAATGTATTTGTAGGTTTATGTAACAGACAGAACTTTCCATACTTGACATTGCCTGCGCTATTGTTACTCAGTATAGGATATACCATCACTTTTTGATCAGAGAGGGACTTCCGAGACCCCACTGATCATGGGATTGAAGGGGTTGCACCGCTGGTTTAGATCTGTGGCTTCTTCACAGCTGCTTTCTCAATTCATTCAAGAGAATGGACGTGCTGTAATTCCCTATACAGCGGTCACTGTGAAATAAAAAAAACTTTGAAATGGATCTATCTCTAAACCAGCACAGTGTTCCCTTAATTCTCAAGATTCTGATGGGAAAACCAGTTCACAGGTCACTGCTCCCCACAAAATCAACAGACTATTCTGTTGCAGATATCACTCCAACGATCTGATTGGATTCAGAGAGAGTTCTTTGTTGGCTACAGGGTGTTCTATCCCATCCTTAGAGAATGAGAATTTTCCTTTGTCACAAGCAGCCCTGTCTGTGCTCACCAAAATGATTAAAGCGGTCATTGCCCCCCACAAGATCGGAATACTCTTCTCCTGCTGCTTTCATCAGTCTGAAGAATCCAGATGTTCTATTTAAAGGGTAACTAAACTTTTAAAAAACTTTTGACATGTCATAATGACGTCAGAAGTTTTGTTTTGATCGCAGGGGTCCGAGCACTGAGACCCCTACGGATTGCTTAAAAGAAGCACTTGAGTGAGAACTGTGCCTCTTCGTTTCTGAACGGCTTTCCTAAGAAAGCCAAGTGAGCAGTGCACAAACTCATAAACTTTCTACTGAGCCTGTACACGGCCTGCTCAGCTTTCCGAGGAAAGCCGATCAGAAACAAAGCAGCACAGTGCTCACCCAAGCTCTTTTGCCGCTTAGTTTTAGCAATTGGTGGGGGTCTCAGTGCTCGGACCCCCACTGATCAAAATTTTTGACATGTCAAAAGGTTTTTAAAAGTTTGGTTACCCTTTAAACCCACTACAAAAATTTTCTTCTGTTATTGTGACCTGACCGTTCCTGTGAACTTGAAGTACCATCCTGGCTGTACATGTTCACAACTATGGAACAAATGCGCCATCATAAATTATGCTCAGAATCAGGGATCACAAAAAATCTGGTTGCACATGGTTTTGGTCATGGTAGAAAATCATCTAAGTAAAATTAAATGTGTTGCTGTTTAATATTTTGCCCTCTATGTTCTTCTTTAGATTTCTTCAGTAGTATTTCTTTGCCATTCCCTGGTTTCATTTCAAACCACACAATGGATGTCTCTAATTTCGGGCTCGAACTGGCCCACCAGAGTACCAGAGGATCCTAAATACATTGTTACTGTTATCATCCTGGACTATTTATTTCCTTCTGTTGCTTATATAGTACCGACGTATTCCGCAGAACTTTACAAAGATTGTCGCTATTCCAACCAGTCTCTGTCCCCAATGGGGCTCACTACCTAATACACTAGGGTCAATTTTATAAAAAGCCAGGCAACTCATCTTTTTGGATCATATAAACTGCACACAGATGTTAGCCTTGGTTAGCACCTCCGTTCTGCAAGGCATCAGTGCTCACCACTGAGGCACCGTCATGCCCATGGTATAAATTGTTATAATTCAGTGCCCGCCGCAGACAATACAGTTCCATCTGTTATACGGAATATACTGCTCACAGTCTCTTAATTAAAGGATAAGTGCCTATTATAATATTCTGAGTAGTAGGAGAATCTCGTAGACTCCATTGGGGTTAGGGCTGGATTAGAAGGCTGCAGATGACTATAGTAATTATTATCACTTTACATAAATATTTATCTACCCTAGAAATCTTCTGGGAAATTTCATATTTCATTTCGGAGAATTCAAAGACCGCAATGTTATATTCAGAGTAATGAGCTCATTGTTCCAGTTTTTTTAATTCTTTATCTTTTGATTTCGCTGCCGGAAATGACACCTTATAAAGGATCTATGAATAGGAAAAATCGAAATAAAAGGATTTACTCTACTTAAATACATGCTCTGATGATGGAGTGTGCGGCTGATAAAGGACAGATGTAGAGTAGATTCCGTCAACATATAGAACCTAAAAACTGTAACACTCTGGTGGTGACTCCTTTTTCCAATTGTTAGAAGTCGTTTTATTTTTTTCCCATACTCGATTGTAATTTTTATATTGCCCAGCATGAGGTATAAAAATAATGTAAATGTATTAATTAGTATCGCTGTAGAGTAATATAATTAAATTATAATCACTCTAGGAAAAAACAATGTCACTAAACGAACAGATATATATCGTATATGAATCCCATATAATGTGGTGTTCTCATATATGCTGTGTATATGATGTGGCCCAAGGGCATAACTGTGGGGGGGGGGGGGTTGTGGGAGCATGTACCCAAGGTGCTGGGTGTGGGAGATGGGTACCGGCACCAGCTGCAAGATTTTTTAATAGTAGCACAGACTCTTTTTGAATGGTAGGGGAGAACAGGGCCGCCATCTAGCAGTGCCCGGCAGGTCATCCTGATGACTGGGCCACTGAACTGTAAATCTATGTATACATATAGTGCTGGATTATAGATAGCCAGAGGAACGTACACTGGTGGTTCACCACCTTGGAGAATCAGGTGGCCTCCAGCACCCACCCTTGCTGATGTCTGTTTGGGGGTTCTATTCAGTCGAGAAGAGATGGAGAGGTGGTCACTCATGCGGGTGGCTCTCTCTTTTGAAGTATAAGGGAGTCGCTTAGTGTCTCCATAGCTCCCATAAACTTCAGTGCAGAGGCCCACATCTACTATTTGTTACAGCGATAGGGGATAGGCTGGTTATAGGTCCTAGTGGTGAGATGGAGTCCCCCACACCAACCCTAATCTAGCTCTGTATAGATCAGCATACAGGAATTTGTAGGTATTATTTAATAGAGGAGGTGTACTAAATTGAATTTTTGCCCCAGGTCTAGTTTCGGCCATGATGTGACATCATTGAAAGTTAAGTGGTGGACCCAAGTCTAGCTTTTGGCCCAGGAGCTTCAATCTGCACCTCTGATGGGAGAAGAATAGAAGTAGACAGTGACAAAATAAGGAGATAATAAGAGGTGAATACGGAAGTTAAAAAGAAGATTTGTTAATGGGGATGGCCGAAATAATTTTAGTAACGTGGAGAAAAAGAAATTAGGGCTGAGCAAGTTCCCATAACTATCAATGATGCTAATCATAACAGGGATGTCGCCTATGACTATGGCTTCGTTCACAGATCCTTTAGGGCTCAATTCTGACGTTCCGTCTGAGCTTTCCGTAAAAATGGAGCCCTGACTGAAATAAACGGAATCCACTGGTTTCCGTTTCCATCACCATTGATTTCAATGGTGACGGATCCGGTGCCAATGGTTTCCGTTTCCCCAGCCAGTTCTCAGGTACATAGACAATGAAGTCTTATGAGCAGAAATCCTACAGTAGTGTGTTTTTTGTTTTCATTAGTAGGGTTGTAAGTTTTGTTGAGAACTTCACTACAGGTATCATCACCATCACGTGCTCCTGTACATATGAGCAAGAAACCTTTCATGTAACAGTTAGTGACATGCTGTGTGTACTAGACCATGCGTTCTACAAGCTTACTAGTACACCATGCCTTCTGGATGAAACACAATAAATACATAACTATGGATCAATAGTAAAACTATTTGTGGAAATCTCAGGCTATGCTAAACAAAAAGGTACACGAGACACAAGAATGTCACAACTCAAACCATCGGGGAAGAATTTTTTTGAATTATTCTTACTTCTGATAGATCTAAATAAGAGGAGCTATCAAAATAACATTGTCAATCTTGTTCTGGACCATATGTATAATTTCTGCCTTCTTGATATTTCTTCATTAAGTACACGAGCCAACAATGGTATTCACTTTTAAGATGTTGTTCCGACTCCCGTCGTCAACTGTTTAGCTTTTCCATTATTGCCTGCATTACAACTGTCTGATAAAGATATATGTATTGCTGTATGCTTTTACAGTATTTTAGGCAGGTGTTACAAAAACCTCCCACTCTTTGGTTTCCAAAACTTCCATTCATTTCCATTGATAGTCACCACACATGTGTGGCCAACCCAATACCACACCCTAAGCGGAAAATGTAAAGCATAGGAAAGAAATTTACCTTTTTGGGGAACAAACGAACAGAAGCCTTTTAGTCTTATGGTTCACGAATATGGCAAAGTTGTGAACAAGGACCCTCTATGGAGGCACACATGGGTCCATATGCCCTTAAGGGGCATGAGCTACAATACCAGACACTGTCCATGGACCGGAGTGGCGCTGTTTCTGGAAAACATACCGACCCCTATTTTTCTCACCTCAGACAGCCCCTTTAATAAATAAAGTCTAAACAGTTTTTGGCATTACGAGTTTTCTTAAAAAAGATGTTAAGAAGATAAATGTATTAATACAAATTTTAGTTGTTTTTTTTATAACTGAATATTCAGATTATGTTGGGCTTTTCCTATAAGTAAGAAATGTGATGTCTAATATGACTCTATAGTATTGAAAGCTCTTTTACAAAGTCATAGCAAGGGATAAACTTTGTGACCAGATATTTTGCCACTTTTTTTGTTACTTTTGTCATTCAATATTTGAGGTGGACTTATTGGTGAATATATGAATATAAATGAGCCACATCCACAGGGCTGCCGTCGTGCATGCTCACGCAAGTTTGTAAGCGATCCACATTGTCATGGGCAGTAACGCAATTCTTGTGTTGAATAGCCCTGTTATAACTACGAGCAACACATCCAGTGAACTAAACAATGGAAACTTTTATTTTCCTCATGATTTGTCTTCAGTCCCTTTCAGAATAGCGCTAATTCATTTTAACAAGAGAGTGACTATTACAAAGTGTCATGCACAGCTAGAATTTCAATGACGAGATGGCTATGGACCACAAAAATAAATGGCAGATTGGAAATCTTCTTTCGTTCACTCAAACAAACAGGAAAGCTGCCAGTGCTACACTGACTGTATCAACAACATGTGTTTGGAGCATTAGGATCTTTTTGTTATCTACTAACAAAATAGCAAACTATGCAGTAGTTATAAGCCACACAACAAGGAGAATAAACCATGGAACCTTTTTATGACTTACTCTTATAAGTTGCCAGCAATAGAGAATTGAAAGCAGACCTACTTGTCTCCAATAAGGATAAAGATGAGGAATGCAACAGACCGTCCCTTTGGATTAAGGCCCTTTTACACTGGGCGATTATAGGGCAGACCAGTGTTCATAGAACGCTCGTTCCCGATAATTGCCCTGTGTAAACAGGGCAGCGATCAACAGATGAACGAGCAAACGCTCAATCATCTGCTGATCGTATCGTTTTAAAAAAGTAAAATATTATCGTTGTCGGCAGCACATCTCCCTGTGTAAGCATGGAGACGCGCTGCCGATATGATAATAATGTATGGGAACGAGCGATCGGAGTAACGACCGCTCGTCCCCATCCAAAGCTCTATGTGACAGGAGCAAACGAGCGCCGATCAACGATGTCTCGTTGATCGGTGCTCGCTGTGCCGGCCGCTTATCGGCTGGTGTAATAGGGCCTTAAAGACATGTCCACTATAATATAATCCAAAGAATATGAAGAAATTACATCAGCATATTCTTATTTAATCTTTTATTGTTAATGTCCCAAATCCCACCAAAAGGCAAAGTTTCGGCTTATTAGAAAGATTTTTTTATTATAAGCTGAATCATTGCCTTTTGGTGGTGTATGGGGCTTTAACAATTCAAGATGATATAAGGGCTTACCTTTTACTGTTCTACCTCTTGCCTACTCTTCTCATACATGTGTGGCCTTCTAACGGCATAGACAACAGGTTCTATTGGTTTTTAGTTGTTACAAACGAAAAGTACGACAAAAGTTTTGAATGTTGCTGATTACTCTCTTGTGATGTAACGTGATTTCTTTTATTTGTGCATACATACTATGTTACTGTATGCCATCTTTTATAATATCTGCAACATTTTAAATAAAACGTATTTTTAAAAAAAGATGACATAAGGATATGCTGACGTCATAACTTCACATTTTTCGGATTACCCTCATAATTTGTTTCCCTTGGTCTTTTTAGAATGGTGCTAATCTATTTTTACAGGACAGACAATGCAAGTTTGAGATAGAGTAAATTATGTTACACATAGAGAAGAAGAGGATCACTTTACGTATTATGTTTTTTGCTTTTGTGATGAATTTTCCTTTAAATAATACCAGCAAACTTCATCATTGAATATAAATAGTGACAAACCTAATACAACAGACCACGCTCTGTAATATTCTAGACTGTTCTTTATTTTAACTGTGTGGTTATTTTTAGCAGCACAAAGTGCATTTCTTTCTTCATCACACTGTACATAAGTGGTTCCTGCCATTGTGTCTGGAGAAAGAAAGAAACATTAGCCTGAGTACATTCCACCTTCTCTCCAGATAAAATATTTCGTAAAACTTAACGCCTAAAGGGGGTTTTACACTGGGCGATTATCGGGCAGAGAAGTGTTCATAGAACGCTCACTGCCAATATTTGCCCTGTGTAAACAGGGCAGCGATCAGCAGATTAACGGGCAAACGCTCGTTCATCGGCTGATAATATTGTTTTAAAAAACTGAAATATTATCGTTGTCAGCAGGACATCTCCCTATGTAAACAGGGAGACGCGCTGCCGCATGATAATAATGTATGGGGACGAGCGATCGGAGTAACGACCGCTCGCCCCTATACATAGCTCCTTGTGACAGGAGCAAACGAGCGCCAATCAAAGTTGTCTCGTTGATCGGCGCTCGTTGCGCCCGCCAAAATTGGCTGGTGTCATAAGGACTTAACTCCACCGAAACCTAAAATTTAGAAGTGGTTAGTGTAGCGTACTGCCAATATGTCAATTCCCGCTTACAGGGGTCCTGGAAGCTGAGATATGGTGCGTTCTTTGGAGGTGTCCTATATTTGAAGAGTACTTCAGGTGGTTTATGCATTTCACATAAAGGACCACCTTATCCAGTAGACTTCAGTTTGACTCACACCTTATCTGTTGGTCCCAGGACATGAGCACAAGGTTGTTTTAACAAATAACATGCTGCTGGGGTGAACCAGAGAGGTATTACCAACATACTGAAGCAGGTGGTTGCCTATGGAACATAAGGTGCAATTGTAAAAGAAGGAGAACATCGGAAGAAGCAGACCTCAGAATTGTCAGGCGCAGCCACAGGTCGGCAGCGTAAGATCAGTACAGTCCCAAATCTTATGACAGAGAAGGGCTAATCAGCCCAAGCAGGCAGTTGGGAAAAGAAAATATCACTAGCACCAAATCATGAGACAGAAAGAAAAAGAGAAATAGCCAGATCAGGGATGATTTTGAGCAAGAGATGCTATCACTAGCAACTTAATGGTGCCAGAAGCGGATTTAAAATATACCTCCAGTGAGTCACTTAAAAACCTCTTAGGATATGTATAAAATCAAGTTTCTAAAAGGAGGGTAAGTGTGATGTGAGCCAGCTGACTTTTAGAAACAGTGACCCTGACCGTTCTGCAATTCCACAGTATTTGTAACATGGCATAACAATTTGCTGTTAGTGAATGAGGAAGATGGAGAGGTCCGTAGCACAAAGAGCTTCAAGTGAAAGACTTCACATGAAAATCTAAAGGTCCATTTACAAGTTCTTGATCATGTGTAAACATGGCAGCGATCAGCCAATAAACGAGAAAACACACGCTTAACAGAAGATCGCGAAAAAATAATCATTGTCGGCAGCACATCTCCTTGTGGAAATCTGCCCATGTGAAGGGACCTAAGATCACTCTGAAGTTTTTTTGTTTTTTTAATGGAGGTACTTTTTAAATAATATTAGACATATTAGACAGGTGTCTCTTATGTATAAAACACTGAGCCCCCAGCTTGGCAAGCCCTAAAGCCTTGCATTGGAACACAGCGAAGTGAGTTCTTTACAGAGGGACCACAGGGGTTCCTTGTAAGAGGAGAGAACAGGGGTGTAATGACATATAGATAAATGAACAATTACATAATTTCCCTAGAAGTAGCGATCTGCCAGTACAAATTAATCATTTATTATATATATATATATATATATATATATATATATATATACATATATATATATATATCCTATATAACCTGACATCAATCATCATGTAAGATGACAAGTGATGTCCAGTTTGTACAACTAGGGCCTGGGGCTTCAAACTATGGCTCCAAGCTATTGTGCCATGTGGTATAAAAAAGTTGGAGAACAGAAATTAGGGATTATTTTACACAACTATATACACTCTGTAACTGTAAAGATGTCGTACATAATTTCAGTTTACAAAGCCAATGTCATAAAATAAATTGTATTGCAATATATAAAGACATTGTATCCAACTCTTGATAAAAGTTGACTTTAGACTTCACCGGCTACGTGGTCTTTCCATCTGTTGGTGATGGTCTTCTTCTATGGGGCTTATGCTTCCTGCAAGTGATTGTGATGCAAATTTACACCGCCGAGCTCCTGTTCTATAGCAGGGGGTAGCGATTTTACAATGATGAAGAAAAAGATGAAAAGAGTTCTCGCTGTTAGTATTTAGTCTATCAGCCGTACTGACAAGCCCAGGAGAGATACACAAAAGGAAGCCGTCAACATCACACTCAGACGCACACATCAACCTTCCCTCCGTGTAGATGTTGTGGTGAGCAGCTTGTCACAATGTAATTGTTAAGTAGAGATTGCTGTCAGAAAGAAGCAGGGGAGTTACTCCTGTAATTAAAGATAACAATTGACAAGTACTCTTGAAAATTCTTTTTTGTGATTTCATCTTTTCATTCATGTTCCTCCCCCTGATTTCCATGGGGAATCATGTCTATCCAAGGAGGAAGAACATAAAAGAAGAAAAACAATTATATAAAAAGACACGACATGTTTTATATCTTGGTTTGCTTAGTAAATTTCCAAAAACACAAGACTATTGTCTAGATTGACTATTCCTCTGTGGGTTCTAAAGACAAAAACAAATAAACAAAGTGGCTCATAACCATAAATGTCACCCCTCCGAAAAAAGCATACTATGGCCAAAAGTGGCCGTATAACAATGGCATTCTGTAAGTTTTATCAATATTGGTCCCATTTTATAAGTCAAATTAGACCGTTTCTGTCAACTGGTCTGTAGAAAAGATTATACAAAAGTAAGAAAAAGATCATAAAAGGTGTATTCCCATCTGATAATGTTGTGGCTTATCACTTGTATATGCCCTACCATTATAATTTGTTGGGTAGAACTTTTGGGCCCCTCCCCAATCACAAGAACCAAGAGACTGAGGTCCCTTCAGCTTATTCCTTAAAAGGGATTCCTCTTAAAAGCTTATTCCTCTTGGGAATCCGTGACATTGGCCGGAAGTTGTCAGAGTAAGCCAGAAGTCTTTGGTGGACGACTTATGCGTGCCCACTACAGACTTGCGGGGTTATGCGCAAATGTATGTTGAATGCGTCAATGGAAATAGGAGCAAATTTGCGATGGCCCCTATATAAATCACGCTGGTGACATTTACCATACACCGCCTTAAAAAAATTGCGCCTTGAATATGGGGGTATTTGGTGCAGTGACCTGTGTCTGTGACCATGTCCAACATGTTTATGTGATAGATTGTCGATTCCATATGGCTTAATACTATTCTATCTAGATTTGTTCTATGCACATTATTTATGTGTTTTACTTTTTGTGTTTCATTCGCGCTTTCACTCGGGGGTATTGTTAGGTTTTTTTAGATACTTATTGCTGCATTGATATTCATGTGGCAATAATTACTAATACTTGTCCATTTGGTCCCACTTGAGGGTAAAAGTACCATTTTTAATACTGGTCTTCAAAGCTTAAGGTACTTACTATATATACTATATAAATACTATATACATCTTGCTTAAATGACCATGAACCTCTTTTAGATGTATATTTTTAGTTTTGTATAAGTGAGAAATAGAGTAAGTAATAGAGCTATAGAAAACAGCAAGTAAGACACAACCTCAGATAACCTTTGATATTCCTCATAGGACAACATATTAGGAAGCAACATCTACTTTACACTGCAACCCTCATCATCTCCAGCTTATACACTGAATGTTTACTGTGAAAATTATATGTCTACTCAGATTAGCTCTGCTTAATTGAGATTAATGTTCCTCTCGGTGGAAAAAGTGGAAGGAGCTAGAACTCTTTTCTTTATGTCCAGGTCACATTGCCATCGTGCGATCGACAGGTCTGACCTAATCTTTACTCTACCAGTATTATGCAGCCACAATGAGTGTTGACCTTGGAAAATGCTATGGGAATGCCCCCACTTCTGCATTACATCCTTCATGTTTTAAACCATTTACATAATCCAATTACTCTGCTTATTACCATTTACCACATTTTAGCTGCAGCCCATCTAGCAAAAAAACAATTTTGAGACATCATAATTATAGTCATGATAGAGACATTGCATTATGGAATTAACCATAGACCAGCGGCTAGCGAGGTTTTTAATAAACAAACGAATTAAAACAATCTATTACAAGGAGTAATTTAATGGGACACAAACAACAAATGTCTGGTTTCTTTTAACTTCAAGTTCTTATTTGACTTAAAGAGGCAAAAATTGGGGTGTACATAGACATGATTCAAAACTCAAACTCTTCGAAGAAATAAAGAAGTGGCACACAACCCTAGGATCTATCACACAAGGCTAAATGTTTACTACCAAGACCCTCAGAGCGAAACCGGACATCACCACTAATGGGATATAGCAACATAAAGGCTTAACACCCTGACAGAGCATAATTTCACACTATAGTATATTACAACACCAATGAGATACTATGATGGAACATTACCCCTACAAATCAAAACTCTACACACTGACAACAGACACCCACGTCTGGACACAACTCATAACGTCCATTTAGTGCTCCCACAGCATTAAACATCACCCTAAGGTCTCATTCACACGAACGTGAATCCTGAGACAACTACCTAGGCGACCCTGTGCTAGATGCGCCCCTGCCCACAAGTCATAATTTTGTCCAGAAGAGCCAAATAACAGCTGCATAGGTATAAATTAATCTGAGAAAAAGTGGAGTCGAGCCATGTGAAAAGCTGCCAATAGTAAAAATGCTGTGGAAGCGTAATTGTATGCCCAACCGGCAGCCCTCCAGGCGTACGTATTTAATATAGGGCTGAGGGAGTTAGGCTGGATTCACACGACCATGTTACATCCGTAATGGACGGAACGTTTTTCGGCCGCAAGTCCCGCACCGAACACAGTGCAGGGAGCCGGGCTGCTAGCATCATAGTAATGTACGATGCTAGGAGTCCCTGCCTCGCTGCCGGACAACTGTCCCGTATTGTAATCATGTTTTCAGTATGGGACAGTAGTTCCACGGAGAGGCAGGGACTCCTAGCATCGTACATAAGTATGATGCTAGGAGCCTGGCTCCCTGCACTGTGTTCGGTCCGGGACTTGCAGCCGAAATACGTTCCGTCCATAATGGACGTAACATGGTCGTGTGAATTCAGCCTAAATGTATATAGTGAACTGCTTGCAGGGATGTGAGCCAACATTGCTGAAAGCGTGCAGAATAAACAGAATAACGGGCCAGTGACATTGATTGGCAGAGAAAGGTGCAAATTTTAAAAACAATATATTATTATTTTTATTTTTATTATTATTATTTTTTAATTATTATTATTATTATTATTATTATTATTATTATAATACTTACTATATTCTTATAGCTCTTTTCTGCTCTATCTATCAGAAGGAACGGCAACCCTAAAAAGAGGAGTTTGCATTGAAATAACATCCTCACATCAGAGGCGGATATAGAGGGGGTGGGCTCCATGGCAAGTGCAAAAGGGGGCCCCCTCTTGGTGTTGGTTCATGTCACCAGGCAATCCTTTTAACAGACCCATCTCTTGCATAACAAAAGGGGCTTGTGGCTGTTTTTCCTTTACATTATTTGCTAATGTGATGGACCTAATGAAGAGGGAGCCTTGTACAGGTACCGTAGATGCATAGGGCAGCTTGATTTGGGCCCCATTGCTTTATGGGTCTCATAGTAGTTGCCCTCTTTTGCTTATACATATAATAGATGTAATATATGGTATTGTAAACAGAGAACAGGGAAGTATCTATGTCTACTTATATGTTATGTTCTCTAATAGCCTTTATAGCTAGTCAGTGGGGCAGTTAGGACCAGGACCATGTCCATAACCGCCCTGCTCACTAGCTACAAAGGCTTAGCCGGAACATACAGTAGCATACAAGTAGACAGAGATGCCTCCCTGTTCTCTTCCACCCATGAAGCAAAACATTTTGGAGGTTATGGAGATCTGTTTCTGGTCATCTGGTCACTCATCTAACTTGTATGTAGATTCGTGACCCCATGACCAGAACCATAACCTCCAACTTATCTGACTTCTCCTACTTGATAAAAGGACCTGTCATCTCTCTTAACATGTCTGTTTTAGTATATAATTGCATTCCCCATAATATAATAATTCTGGAGCATCTTAGAACTTTGCTTTGTGTTATTCCTCTGTTATTCCTCCTAGAAATTTATGAATGAATTGACAACTGGGTGTTACCAGTTGGGAATGTGTAAATACACAGACTGACAATGTCCAATCAGTGAAGACAGAGTCAGATTATGTAGCGACATGCTTCTTTGAAAAGGGGAATGGTGAATGGTGACACCCAGTAATTATAAATGTATTTATACATTTCCAGCGGGAACAACAGAGGAACGTTACAACAAAGAGTTCTAAGAAAATATGTTCTAGAATTGTTATTTCATGGGAAATACAAGTATTTACTAAAACAGAAATGTCAGGAGAGGTGAGAAGTCTTCTCTAAAGTAGGAAGAGCAGCTCTGAAGCACAAACTACTGTTGAAATAAGTCAAATACTGTAGAGATTGATAGAAGAGGAACATAATGGATAGATTTATTAATTGGAAGAATGGATATATTATGTTGGCCTCCGCTTATTTATACTACACTAGATCCTTGTGAAACTGATGAGAAGATGAGGTTTTGCTAAAAATTAGCTGGATGCGAAATTAAATGAACTTATTTAAATTAATACTTATAGGATTTAACTAAAAACCTTCAGACAGATATCTAAAGATACGAGTACTAAAGCAGCATCAAATATTCATAGTAATAAAATATTAAATACTCCAGATTTAGAGCCCTTCAAACTGTATGAAGATGAATATTAGCAACTTATCCCAGTAGCCGGTGACTCTGTGTGATGCGGAGAATAAAGTGATGGGCTGCTGAGAGCTGCACGCTCATTGTTATTTTATATGGTTAAATATTGATACGCTGCGGGGCTGGAGGTCACTACCAATCACTACCAATCATTAATTAGAATTTGTCAGGGACCTTGATGAAGCTACATGATGGACAGGCACTAGGAAAGATTGTGCTCTTTATAATTGGATGTGGGGCTAGCTGCTCCCCACACTCATAAATATTATCATGAGTGCTCTAAAAAAGGGTCCACCGGGCGATTCCGGTCAGATTAGCACATTTGTTAGATGAATATATAATCACATTCACGGGCAGGACGTCAGGGCACTGTACACAGGAGACAGTTTATGTAGCAAGGGGATTAATTGTTTCGACTGTAGCATGCTGTGTGACAAACTATCATTTCAAATACATCAGCATGAACCGTCATTCCTGTTTTATTATTTTAGCTACAGCGCATGGTTCCCACATTTCTGAATTGACCCTAGAATTATAAAATCCTATTCTTGCCTACTGTCGGGGAATCACCAAAAATAGGGGAGATCGCCCAAACTCCTAGCATCGCAGGCAAATCTAAAGCAAAATTCATGCTTTGCTTGGCTATTGTTCCTATTGCTATTGGACTCTGTCCATGACTATGACCCTGACTCTGACCTTGACTTTGACCTCAGCGTTGATCCTGGATTACGCTCCTGTCTCACCCTTTGGATATGTTGCTTGGTTCTTGAGGTTCTACTCCTGGTTTCGACTCCTTGCCTGAATCTGGACTACGGTTGTGTCTCGGGAGAAGCATGACAGATTTGGCCAATTTGCACTTTATTGCACTGGTTTGTGATACATAACCCCCAATCTCTTAGGCGCTGCTCATATTTAAAAGGATCCCAATAAATCCTAAGGCCCCATGCACACTTTCGTTGCCCGTCGTACGGCCTCTAATGACGGATTCGTGAAACCCGCCCCGCACACGGATAGCTTCCGTGTGCAGTCCATTGTTTCAACGGACCAAATGAATGGAATGGCCGAGACTGTTCCGTCAAAAACAGACAGGAGTAGGACCTGTCCTGTTTTTGTCAGAACAGCCACATGGTTCAGTTAAAACAACGGAAGTGTGCATGGGCCCATAGAAATGAATGTGTCAGGGTGCTATCCGTTAAAAAACCAGAGAGCACACTGAAGAAAATAACTGAAGTGGGCATGAGGCCTAATAGATCCTATTGACTTATATTGGAATCCATCTATTTTTTTTATCGCGTACAAGACAATAAACTGGAAGTCTTCTAAGCCCCAGTAATAATCCCCAACTGCAGCATAGTCAATATTTACTCATTATTACTCATTATAACTCTTCATTACTCATTATTACCCATAATGACATACTCATTACACAGTCATGCAACCACAGCACTAACAAGATTTAATTAGTGACACTAATCTAACCAGAATCTTGTTTTTCCAAGTCCCCAATTATATTAATAATCACTTATCCTTTGTGCAAAGACAAATTTAGCCCGTTCTAATCCTAGTTTACAAAAACAGAACCAGAGAAATATCAGTCAACTCTATTAACCTCCAGAGATGGAAATGATAAAGCCCCAAGTATTGTTATTATGATGAGATGAACTGTCTTCCTTTCGGGAAATATGACATAGATTAATAGTCAGAGCTTTGGGATAACGGTCAGGTCTGGAGATGTAAATGTCCCAGAGGTTCTTCACTCAAACCGAGGAGCCTCAGAAATTAGTGTCAGTTAGTGATCACTGTGTTACTGCTATAGGGGACCTGGATGCTGGGGAAGGGGTTCAAAATTGGGTATATCGGTGATAGCACTGTAATGTAAAGCCTCATACATGGCTCCGTACAACCTCTGATTGTATGAGTCTTTACTGTTTCATTGTATGCTTCCGATTCCATACGAAGTGTCATGCTCCATCGGATGCAATATATGTGGAGGTATTGCTTTTAGGTATGGAGCTTTGCTTCTAGGGTTGAATAGCTACGTACTTATAGCACCCAACTAAGCCCGGTGAGCACAAACATTAAAGGGGTTGTCTGGTTTAGAAAATCTATTCTCAAATATCTTGTTAGCTAGTTAGCCAGAGTGGATTACATGGACAACTCAATGGAAACTATGTAATGCTTCATTTCCCCTGTGGTGGCGCTGTAGGGAAATTAAACACTTGCTGCTTGTTTTCTCTATAGTTTACAGCTGATCGCTTGGGGTCAAAGCAAGAAAACATCCTGTGATCAGCTAATATTGGGGGACTTTTTTCACAAAATGAAACTTTCCAAAGCAGACTACTCATTTTAAGAACATTTTAAATAAATTTGATGACTCTTCAAAAAAAGTTTTTGGAAGGAACTTGCGATGGTTTCATTAGTACAGAAAAAGCTAAATAATTAAAGTCAATGTAAACTGCTAACTGCAGTATTTAAGCAGACATATTATTTGTCTTTGTGGATGAAGAAAATTGATTTCTTTCTAAGTGTATTGACCTACACACACGGAGCTTTCAGACTTTGATGGTAAATTCACACTAAACCTTTAGGGAAGACTTCAAAGCACTTCTCTGATATTACATTGCCATAAAAAAATATGTCTGTAATATTAAAGCTACTTTGAGATACTTAAAGATCATCTTTATAGGGTGTATTTTTAGTCATCCCATTAGTTGTTCTAAATGCCAATTCTGATATTGTCAATTTAGGCTAGTCAATGAATGTTGACTGTGTATATGGCTGACTGTACATAAACTTGGGCCGAAAAACCACATGTGTGGTCAGGAATGTTGAGTCACTGTATTATGAGTGGTTGGCACAGTCTTTCTGATAGCTTCAAGTTTCAATGTCTACGTAGCTTTGAGTAAGAACTGAAAAGTTCGAAATGCGTGGCCATTCTTTCCCCGGGTTTTTTAACTTCTTGTTTTAATTTTGACTTAAATAAACAGTTTTGTATTTTTTCATATCATATCATGTGCTGGACCTTTGTTCCCTAGAGTTTTGACAAAGGCCGGATTGTGGCCAAAATGTTAACATATTTTCTCTATTTCATTGCCTGATCCAAAAATGTAATATTTTCTTTGCATATTGACCAGAGGAGTGCTTGAGTTTATCTTGTTGATATCAATAAGCATGACAGGGACAAATTCCATGGACCCAATATTAGAGATCCCAAGTAGAGCTTACTGGCAAGACTATGGAGCAGTTCAAATTGGAGTCAGATAAGGAGGGAGTCAAACACTGACACATATTCTTTTTTTCTAGTCTATTTTTATTTTTTTATTGTCAATTTTTTAATTCTATATTCTATATATTCTGTACATGTGATCGCTACAGAACAGGAAGGATCAGTCTTTTGTGAGGATCAGTGGCCACAGCGAAAACTGCAAGATTTCAAGGTTTATTTAATAAAAATAATAACATGGAAAATAAAAAAAATCACCCAAAATTCTATAAAAATATGTTTAACTGAAAAACTTAAATTACACATTCCCTTTAAGAAAAATAAAAATGCAAAAACAAAGCAAGAAGCCAGAGCATCTGGTGCCGAATTAAGTCAAATCAAAACCATGATCATGGGCTGATGAAGAACGAAGCCCTTGTGAAATAACAGTATAAGGGCCCCTTCCTCTATAATAGATCATCATAACCCCATAAGTCAAATACATGCAAATCAGTTTCAGGCATTTTATTAGTAATAGCAATTAGCAGGAATTGCATACAATCTTTTAAATGTCCTCCTATACAATACAAGAGGTTACTTTGTACCCAAAATAAAAATAAGTAGGTGATAGCTACATCTTTATACTGATTAAGGTAAAAATAACTACTAGATCAGTTACAAAGCGGTTTCATTCATGTTACCAAAGGTCATTAAAAACATGAATGGCACCAGAAAGAATAAATTAATATTGAGTGAAGGACATTTGTTCAATTCACTGCACATCAAAACTTAACCATGGCGACAGCAGATCACAATTGAAAGAGTCCTGAGGTTTTGCCTTTGAATTCAACTCACTGTCCTCAACAAAGATCTAAACAAAAAAAAATGGGTTAAAAAACTACAAATAAGGTAAATACATGATCTATTATTCAATGGCATGACGTCTTGTCACTAAAGCTGGATGTACACATTATAATTGTCTCAGAGACCAATATCCTGTAGCTTCAGTACAGACTGGGCTAAGATTCGCTTTGGGGCCCTAGTGAATGACTTGGAGATAAACTGCCCCCTTCCCTTCAAGTACTTCAAGAAGGTTCCTCCTGAGGAGCCTTTCACTATATTATGATCTGAAGTTCAATCATGGCCGAGGTGTTAAGATAGGTGAGGACTGTTTAAAAGGGTTGTCTACATCAGTACATGATCTGTGGGGCTCTGACACCCGGACCCCGCACCGTTAAGCTGCTCCAGCTGCCTCCGAGCATCAGACATACATGCCGGAAGCAGTTGGCTCCGGCTACTGGATAGAGGCCGAGCTGCAGCACTGCAAGTGAATAGGAGCAGAGCTGCAGTTCGGCAGTACGACTGCTATGCTATGTACGGAGCCAACTGCTTCCGGCTCCGTACATCGCATAATGGGTCATAACATCTGGTATCTGGAGGCAACCGGAGCGGCTTGATTGTGCGTGGTCCGGGTGTTGGACCTGCACCGATGATATACTGATGACTTATCCGGTGGCTAGGTAATCAGTTATTGAGTAGAGGACAACCCCTTTAAGACACATACTAGGAGGTGAGTTTATTTTGATTTAAGCCCCCACCACCTTCATATTATATGCCCTTGAAAATGTGTCATACCAGGGCTACATAAACACACCACATAATGCCGTAAAAAAAACACCACACAGTGCTCACATAATATAGCCATATAGTATTGTAGTAATAGTGCCACATAGAAACCACATAATATCAACATGCAGTGCCCATATAATAATGCCATATAGTGATCAAATAGCATTACCCCACAGCCAATGGCGGATTATAATATGGGCGTTTCGGGCGGTCGCCCGGGGCCCGAGGCTGCCAGGGGGCCCATCGGGGCCCGAGGCTGCCAGGGGGCCCATCGCGGCCCGAACCGCCCATCGCGGCCCGAACCGCCCATCGCGGCCTGAACCGCGCTGCCCGCTTCCAACTGAATCTGCATCCGCAGAACGCAGATTCAGTTGGGTTGAATGCTGAAGCCTCGCTCCAGCATTCACTCTGTCGTGAGCGGCTCGGTGCAGGCAGGCGCGATGTAGTGACGTCATCGTGCCTGTCTGCACGGAGTCACTCAGCACAGTGCATAGGAGGAGAAGCATCGCATCCCCCACCGTCGTGGGAACCGGGATAGGTAAGCAATTATGTTTTCTTTTTTATTAGGTACGCACATATGGGGCATTATGCTGTGTCTTCTATGGGGCATTATGCTGTGTCAGCTATGGGGGCATTATACTGTGTCAGCTATGGGGCATTATACTGTGTCAGCTATGGGGCATTATGCTGTGTCAGCTATGGGGCATTATGCTGTGTCAGCTATGGGGCATTATGCTGTGTCAGCTATGGGGCATTATACTGTGTCAGCTATGGGGCATTATACTGTGTCGCAGCTATAGGGGCATTATACTGTGTCAGCTATGGGGCATTATACTGTGTCACAGCTATAGGGGCATTATGCTGTGTCAGCTATGGGGATATTATACTGTGTCAGCTATGGGGCATTATGCTGTGTCAGCTATGGGGCATTATACTGTGTCAGCTATGGGGCATTATACTGTGTCACCTCTATGGGGCATTATACTGTGTCAGCTATGGGGCATTATACTGTGTCACCTCTATGTGGCATTATACTGTGTCAGCTATGGGGCATTATACTGTGTCACCTCTATGGGGCATTATACTGTGTCAGCTATGAGGCATTATACTGTGTCACCTCTATGGGGCATTATACTGTGTCACCTCTATGGGGCATTATACTGTGTCACCTCTATGGGGCATTATACTGTGTCACCTCTATGGGGCATTATACTGTGTCAGCTATGGGCATTATGCTGTGTCAGCTATGGGGCATTATGCTGTGTCAGCTATGGGGCATTATACTGTGTCACCTCTATGGGGCATTATACTGTGTCAGCTATGGGGCATTATGCTGTGTCTTCTATGGGGCATTATGCTGTGTCAGCTCTATGGGGCATTATACTGTGTCAGCTATGGGGCATTATGCTGTGTCAGCTATGGGGCATTATACTGTGTCGCAGCTATAGGGGCATTATACTGTGTCGCAGCTATAGGGGCATTATACTGTGTCAAAGCTATAGGGGCATTATACTGTGTCACAGCTATAGGGGCATTATACTGTGTCGCAGCTATGGGGGCATTATACTGTGTCATAGCTATGGGGGCATTATACTGTGTCGCAGCTATGGAGGCATTATACTGTGTCTCAGCTATGGGGCATTATACTGTGTCGCAGCTATGGAGGCATTATACTGTGTCGCAGCTATAGGGGCATTATACTGTGTCGCAGCTATGGAGGCATTATACTGTGTCGCAGCTATAGGGGCATTATACTGTGTCGCAGCTATGGGGGCATTATACTGTGTCATAGCTATGGGGGCATTATACTGTGTCGCAGCTATGGAGGCATTATACTGTGTCTCAGCTATGGGGCATTATACTGTGTCGCAGCTATGGAGGCATTATACTGTGTCGCAGCTATAGGGGCATTATACTGTGTCGCAGCTATGGAGGCATTATACTGTGTCGCAGCTATAGGGGCATTATACTGTGTCGCAGCTATAGGGGCATTATACTGTGTCAGCTATGGGGCATTATACTGTGTTGCAGCTATGGAGGCATTATACTGTGTCGCAGCTATGGGGCATTATACTGTGTCGCAGCTATAGGGGCATTATGCTGTGTCAGCTATGGGGATATTATACTGTGTCAGCTATGGGGCATTATGCTGTGTCAGCTATGGGGCATTATGCTGTGTCAGCTATGGGGCATTATGCTGTGTCAGCTATGGGGCATTATACTGTGTCAGCTATGGGGCATTATGCTGTGTCAGCTATGGGGCATTATACTGTGTCAGCTATGGGGCATTATACTGTGTCACCTCTATGGGGCATTATACTGTGTCAGCTATGGGGCATTATACTGTGTCACCTCTATGGGGCATTATACTGTGTCAGCTATGGGCATTATGCTGTGTCAGCTATGGGGCATTATGCTGTGTCAGCTATGGGGCATTATACTGTGTCACCTCTATGGGGCATTATACTGTGTCAGCTATGGGGCATTATGCTGTGTCAGCTATGGGGCATTATGCTGTGTCTTCTATGGGGCATTATGCTGTGTCAGCTATGGGGCATTATGCTGTGTCACCTCTATGGGGCATTATACTGTGTCAGCTATGGGGCATTATGCTGTGTCAGCTATGGGGCATTATACTGTGTCGCAGCTATAGGGGCATTATACTGTGTCGCAGCTATAGGGGCATTATACTGTGTCACAGCTATAGGGGCATTATACTGTGTCACAGCTATAGGGGCATTATACTGTGTCGCAGCTATGGGGGCATTATACTGTGTCATAGCTATGGGGGCATTATACTGTGTCGCAGCTATGGAGGCATTATACTGTGTCTCAGCTATGGGGCATTATACTGTGTCGCAGCTATGGAGGCATTATACTGTGTCGCAGCTATAGGGGCATTATACTGTGTCGCAGCTATGGAGGCATTATACTGTGTCGCAGCTATAGGGGCATTATACTGTGTCGCAGCTATAGGGGCATTATACTGTGTCAGCTATGGGGCATCATACTGTGTTGCAGCTATGGAGGCATTATACTGTGTCGCAGCTATGGGGCATTATACTGTGTCGCAGCTATGGAGGCATTATACTGTGTCGCAGCTATGGGGCATTATACTGTGTCGCAGCTATGGAGGCATTATACTGTGTCGCAGCTATGGGGGCATTATACTGTGTCGCAGCTATGGGGCATTATACTGTGTCATAGCTATGGAGGCATTATACTGTGTCGCAGCTATGGGGGCATTATACTGTGTCGCAGCTATGGGGGCATTATACTGTGTCGCAGCTATGGGGGCATTATACTGTGTCACATCTATGGGGCATTATACTGTGTAGAGGCAGCTATGAAGGGCATTATACTGTGGGGGCAGCTATGGGTGGCAATATACTGTGGGGGCAGCTACGGAGGACATTATACTGAGCAATTACAAGAGCTGCAGGTCCAAGGGGGGAGACGCTGTGTAGCACAATATACAAGGAGGGATTGTTGTATAGCATTATATAGAAGGGAGCGCTGTGTATCACTATATCTAAGGGGGATTGCTGTGTAGCACTATATACAAGAGGGGGAGGGCTATGTGAAGCTATTTACAGAGGGGGAGGACTGTGTAGCGCTATTTACAGGGGGCTGTGTGTGGTGCTATCTACAGTGTTTGACACAATTATATTCAGGGGCGCAGTCTATGGTGCTATAATATTTAGGGGCACAGTGTTTGTACTATTTTATTCAGGGGCGCAGTGTTTGGTGCTATTATATTTAGGGGCACAGTGTGTGGCACCATGATAATATTATCTTTGTTTATAGGTGTGGAAATGTTGGAAAAGTGAGGAGCCAAAGACATCTGAGTGGCAAATTCTGCAGAAATGGGTCATGGCCGGGAAAAGTCGTCATGAAGTCTGGACTTGATGGAGAAGAGGAAAAAAACTACGTCGTCACCTGTGAGTCACTAGATTTATAGAGAATCTGTCACCTCTCCTGACATGTTTATTATAGGAAATCCTTGTATTTCACAAAAAGTCTTTCTGCAGTCCAGGACTGATAGACAATTCCCCTTGTCAGGAGGATGTGTCCCTGCACAGTGTGATACTGTCAGTATGTAGGGACACAGCCCTGTGACAAGGGGAATCGTAACACTGTTAATGCTTGCCCCAAAAAGTAGTGTTAAAAATAGTTACGGTGCGGCAGGGCGGCGGTGAGGAAGGGGGGCCCATGGTCTACTTAATCCGCCACTGCCCACAGCACCCAAATAATACCAAGCACCTAAATAATAACCCATAGAGGCCAGATAGAAGTTACAATGCAAAAATAATATCCCCATAGAGTGCCTTTATAATAGGGACATGCAAGGAGAAAATTGTAGCAGTATACAGTGCCACTATAATAATGCAATATCATGTCCATACAAACTGTGTCATATAGTAGACAGAATTACATGAATATAGGTAAGAGGAGCTGCTGGAAATCAGCTGATCGCCGCGGGATCACTGCAGGATCATATCGGATGACAACTTATTTCTACTGCAGCAGCCACTGCCTGAGAAATAAGGTAAGAAATGGCAGCCATACAAATGAATTGTGGATCATTAAACATTCGGTTGTGGTGGGTCCTTCAGAACAGGGGAGACTTCTTGCAGCAACTCTGGGTAATGGAGGGGGGTCCTCGGAAGAAGAATTTACTGTATGATATCTGTCTTCTGAAGATTTTCACCTTTATAGGGTGGGAGTTTATAGTGAGATCCAAGAGGACTGGCTAAATCCAACAGAGCTCGCTACAGTGAAATGTATTATCACATATCAAATGAAGCCATATGTGACAAATTTTGGAAATGGCTTTTAGCGAGATTTCGGTGATGTGCGTTTACGTAAGCCACATCGCTTTTACAGATACCTCTTTTTACCGGCCACCCTTTACAATGCTTTGTTTTCTGTGTTTTATGGCGGACATACCATTCAACATTATAAATGTGCACTGAATTTTCTTATTTATAAGAATAAGTGCAGAAAAAAATATTAGAGAGTTGCCTATAGCAACCAATCAGATCACAGCTGTACTTCCAGGGCTGTGATTGGGGAAATCTGATTGTTGCTATGGGCAACTGCTGCACTTTTTTCCAGACTCTCCCTAAGTACAGACCCCAGACCAGACCAGACTGCCCCTAAATACAGACCCCAAACCAAACTACTATCCCCTTATACAGACAACAGACCAGACTATTCCCTATACAGACCCCAGACCTGACTACTATCCCCTAAACAGATCCCAGACTTGTTTACTGTCACGTTGGGTACATGGACCCACTGGGCCCTAACCCCTTGACGTATGGCAGCTGGCCAACAAGACACAGGTCACAGTCTATAGTTCGTATAGTGTACCTGTGGTAGCTCAGACAGTAGCAAGACAGGCTCGGCTGGGACTAGGCAGCAGGCAGGCTCCAGGCGTGGTGTAGCAAAACAGGCATGGTATACAGCACAGGACGAATTCAGCTCAACATGGTACTTGACCAGGATAGCACGGGATACAGGTTACAGGTAGCAGGAAAGGGAAACACTGGGAACTGGGAAACATTAGGAGACCATTTGCTTAGACAGACTAGGGTATGACAACAACGCTCAGGCATTGCAGGGAGGGGCACAGCCCTTCTTATGGCCCAGGGTGTTTTGAGAGCAATCAGCTCAATCTCCCACCTGTGTGCACTTTGGCTCCTTAAGTCTGGACTGAGCTTGCGAGCGTACCCTGGTGGTCACTGTGGAACAGGACGGCCGCATGTGCAGACATCTCTGGAGAGAAGGGCATCGAGTGGATGGAAGGAGTTCGTGGTCAGCGACCATGGATGTTATAATTACTATCCCCTAGACAGAACCCACACTAGACTACTACACCTATACAGACCTCAGACCGGACTACTATTCCCTATACAGACCACAGACCAGACTACTATTCCCTATACAGACCCCAGGGCAGACTACTATCCCCTAAACAGACCCCAGACCTGATTACTATCCCCTATACAGACTCCAGACCAGACTACTACCCCTATACAGACCCCAGACCAGACTACTATTCCCTTTACAGATCCCAGAGTAGTCTGCTATCCCTATACAGACCCCAGACCAGACTACTGTCCCCTAAAGAAAAAGACCTGATTACTATCCCCTATACAGACCCCAGACCAGACTACTATTCCCAATACAGGCTCCAGACCAGACATACAGAAACTCACCTTTCCTCGTCCCTGCACTCCACTGCACTCCTGGGCGTTGCTGCAGACAATGACATTTGCCTTCTCTTCAGTGAAAAATAAACAGGTCAGTGCTCCTTAGATCCTCATGTACCCTTCAAAACTCAGTTTGTGTTGCAGACCTCTCCTTCCTAATTTACTAACAGTAAGTTGTCATCATTGTCTGCCAAATTACAGATACATGGGAGATGCAGCCCGGTCATGGTCATCATTTCCACATGAGTGCTGGCTAAAATTACACTTGTCCCCGTCCCCCCGCCTCTCCCCTGTTAGTACATTTCTACACACTACTTCAGCAAGTGCCTAGGCTGCTGTGATCACAGGACTAAGCTAGCTAGCAAGCTTCCACTACAGACACACAAACAGCTTGTAATTCCCTAAGATATTCAAGTTTTTTTTAGCTATATCTCTACCTATTAATCTTTCTCCCTTTAATTTGTCACGTTTACATGTCTCAAGTCTTCCACACCCTAGTTCCTTGTCTCTTGAGGGTCCTGTCACTGCCTGATGTGTATGATTTTAAACTTGGGGGTACTGTGATGTAATTTATTTGAGTAGAGGGACCTTGGCTTAAAAACTTCTAGAAATAGACATAAGATGGACATTTACATCATTACAACTATGATTTTTACTATGACATAATTGCACAAGTAATATAAAGTTCAATAGGAAAACTCAAAGGACAACAATTTGTCAAAATTCATTAATCGTTTTATACACTTAAATTGGGCAATTATCATAACAATCTCCTGGATTTGTCATGCAGCATTACGTTGGCACTGTATGTTGGTATTATTTGAGCGTTATTTTGCGTTATTAGTTCATCATCCTAATAATAATTCTCACTTTTTCACTTTGTTTAGATAGGATTTTCTTGTCCAATCTATGCTCTATTTATTCTTTTGAAAAATTACATTTTTATAATGTTACCAAATCAGTTTGTTTTTTTTGTGCGCTTTCAAACTATTAGAACCATCATCTCTAATTATGGTAATAAAACAAGTGCAGGGAGCAAACAAACATCTCTAAATAAACCTCTTGATAATTTCAATGTTCTGTACAACACGGGTTATTCATCATGTAGACCTTGATAGACCGCATGCAGCATAAACATCCCAATTAATGCTCCCAGCAAGCAGCCCCGAAAACACCCACCTTCCATACAACAAGGACGCCTCCAGAGCGTCAGGAAACTAGTAACATATCGAATTTTGTATTATCCCTTCCGATTTAAAAGTTATTTTATATAAGATGTACTGTACTTAAACCTCAAAAGTGTTATATTTAGTGTTTGGGGACACATTTGCGTTATTTTCCATCGGGTTTATATTGCTCTATTGTAGCCAGTAAAACAGAAGCCTGATGGACCCATTAAAAGTCAATGTGATCTGTTAGGATTCATTAGGTTCAGTTTCAAAACCTATAACCCGACATATCCATTAATGCCCCTGTAAAAAACTAAACCCATTACAACAGTAGTGCACTCTTAGGTCTCTTGCACACGACCATTGTGCCACTCGGGCCGTTTTTGATGGCATCCGAGTGGCACCCGATAGTCTTCACGGACCCATTCACTTTAGTGGGTGAATGGGGTCCGTGAAAAATGGTCCAAGTCTCCGATCCGAGGAAAGATAGAACATGTCCTATCTTTCCTCGGATCACTGACAGGACTCGGACAGCACACACAGTCGTGTGCATGAGCCATTAGACAATCAACTGTTCAAGGGGACTTTGCCCAGCAGGAAATCAAACCATTGACCAATGACAAGCCTAAAACCAGGGGGCCTCGCGCACCTTAACATCACTAAGCCCCTCCTGCAATTTATTAACCATTTATAGCTTCCTTATCCCATACATTTCCTGTTTTAACCCCGTCATGCAGCACTTACACCTATGCGATGTGTGTAAGTAACTACTCCTGTCTTTTTGTCAGTCTGCAGGGGCTTCTACTATCCGCTGAAACAAACAGGTGCCATTTACACCTTGGGTTTCTCATTGCTTCTCATTGCTTGTGTTGATGAGGTGGAGCTTAACTTAGAAGGTGTGGCTTGATTTTGCATGGTTCAATCAGACAAGTAGGTTTCTACTACCTTCCCATCAGAGACAAAGCAATCTATGCCCCTCCCGTCCCCCAAACCTATTGTTCTCCTAGTGAGAAGAAGAGGGAGGCAAAATGAGTGCCCCCAAAGAAATATGGAAAGACTTGGGAAGATAACGGATAAAGTATAAAGTATAAAGTCATGGTACGAGTTGTTAGGATATTTCTTTAATTGGAAGAATTATGTATAAATCAATGGAATTAATAATAACCAAACAATGGAGCCCCCCTTTAAATTTGTAATTTATTTTACCTCTCTGTCAATTTAACATTTTGCCTTCATTTAATTCACTTTATTGGGCTCCCTACAAACATTACAATATATTATGAGGGTCACAAGCCCAAAGGACGTGATATATCAGAATAGTCTTCATGTTGTCCAATTTATTTTCAGGATGCATCGATTCGATCTTCCATGAAATAGGATTAGCTAAGAGGATTTATTCTTCTTGACCCCGCAGGGACTAGAGGTGGATTGACATCAAGCTGTTTGACCTCTAGCTGTTTGACCTCTATGGTTCTGTTTTCACCTGGTTTAATTGGCAACATTGTTATTTTAAAATAATTCCTATGGGATTATTCATGAACTTTTCACAACAGGAAAACACCACAAATTGTTATTAACAGAGATTTAATCCATTTAATGCATCCATTATAATGAGATGAAAACAACAAGAATGAATTGTGAATGTAAATCCCATTAAAGGTGTTAAATACTCTGAAGTAAATGGAATACAATACAGTCAGCTTCTATGGGAACATATAATCCTATTGTCAGGTCTGCTGAGGTTTGTACTCTGTTTAATAAAAGTTAAATACATTTTGTGTATATGTTAAACTTAATAAACCGCAAACCCAGTGTAGGAAGTCGGGGCAATAGCTTATTCCTAACATTATTAAGAGCTGTGCCAGTTCCTAAAAAACCAGGGTTAGTGGAGGAGCTGCAAAACTTGTCTAAAACACATGATAAACTTGGCGCACACTTTGGAAACGCCACATTTTTTGTTCCAGAATTTTGGCGCATTTTACTTAGTAAATCTCTCCCAGTGTGTTCATTTATGTACAAAACCAAGGAAATTCTATTTAATAGGAATTATGTCAACTGAAAATGACCTATTGTTTAATTAAAGTTTTCATGTTAACCATATATATTTTTTTAAATGTTAGTGATTTTTTTATTTTCTATGTCTTTATCTATATTAAAAAATAAACCTGACATTTTGCAGTTTTTACTCTGGCCATTGAGCATCACAATAGACTGACCCTTCCAGTTCTGTAGGGATCGCTTCTCAGCAGTCATCCAAATATCATTACAGGCAGGATTACAAGGACAGGTAACACCTCTATATATATAACACAGGATCCACCATCCATTATAGACTGACCCTTCCTGTGCTGAAGAGATCACTTCCCAGCAGTCATCCCAATATCATTACAGGCAAGATTACAATGTCAGGTAACACCTCTATATTGATAACACAGGATCCACCATTCACATTAGGGTTCGTTCACATCTGCGTCGGGACTCCGTTCATGGGTTCCGTTGGACCTTTCCGTCAGAAGCAGAGATGGGAACAGCACTCCTTATATTACCTGGTAGAATAATGGTGCACGCCAAACCAGGGGCATGGTCCCAGCCTCCCAATAGTACAGAAAAAATGGAAATGGTAGGCAACACTCAGTTAGGCTGGGTTCACAAGACCTATATTCAGGCGTAAACGAGGCGTATTATGCCTCGTTTTACGCATGAAAATAGGGCTACAATACGTCGGCAAACATCTGCCCATTCATTTGAATGGGTTTGCCGACGTACTGTGCAGACGACCTGTAATTTACGCGTCGTCGTTTGACAGTTGTCAAACGACGACGCGTAAATTGACTGCCTCGGCAAAGAAGTGCAGGACACTTCTTTGGACGTAATTTGAGCCGTTCTTCATTGAACTCAATGAAGAGCAGCTCAAGATTTCTGAGCGTCACAGACGCCTCGCATAATACGAGGAGGAGCTTTTACGGCTGAAACGAGGCAGCTGTTTTCTCCTGAAAACAGTCTGTAATTTCAGCCGTAAAAGCCTCTCACCGTGTGCACATACCCTTAAAGTGTAGCTAAACGTTTGACAAACTTCTGACATGTCATAGTGATATGTCAGAAGTTTTAAATGGAACAAGGGAAAAGAGGGACCACAAAGGCGCTGCTTAATAATGGTCCGTAGCATCTTTCTTATCATTTACCCTTCATTAAACATGAACTTGGGTTCATTTCATTATTAAGCAGCGCCTTTGTGGTCCCTCTTTTCCCTTGGTCCATTTATCACTACCGGCAACTCCCTATGGTCGTTGCGTATGGGACCGGGCAGCAGCTTTCACCCACATGACACAGTGTACCTCCATATTACAAGTGTAATACCTGCCAGTATTCACAACTACAAGGTGAGCATGTATTCTTTTCTTGCTCTCCTACATTACTTACTGATCTGCACTATGTGGCACCGTGTCTTTTTTACTCTGTTATATTACATGTCAGAAGTTTGGATTGGTGGGCGTCCGAGCACCGAGACCCCCACCAATCGCTAGAACGAAGCAGCTGAAGTGCTCGTGTGAGCGCTCAGCCGCTTCGTGTCTGTTCGACTTTTTACGGAAATAAATGTATTGGTGTACGGACTCAATAGAAAGTCTATGAGCCCTTACTCCGATACATCGGCTTTCCGGAAAAAGCCGAACAGACACGTTTTTCACTTTCGTGTGAACGTAGCCTTAAAGGGGTTTCTCATAACAGCAAGATATGATATATCTTGTGTGTACTTTTCCTGATAAAGCGCATCGGCCCCTTCTGATTTGTTCCTTTCAAAGTGCCAATCTCGACCCAGCACTCTACAGCTATGGCAGTTCAGCCCCAGTCACTTGATTGGGGTCCTGTCGCAGTTTTCTGCACAGTGCCAGGTTGGGAGCGGCACAGTACAGAGAACTGCTCAGTTGCAACACCGGTGGCACAAGATTAGAAATGGTTGCTGTGATTTACTAGCGTTATGGCCCCGTTCCAGTAATAGGGGGGGGGGGGGGTCCCAGCCATATGCCATAACTTGCTGTAGCAGGACAAGGTAGCAACTAAGGAGAAAAACACATCAATGTGACATTAATGATTTGGTTATTTATTATGTTGTGAAACACCATATATCGGGACAGTTATATTCTTTAGAGATTTCATACTTCTACATAGGTCAATGCAAAAAATCAGATAATCAGAGTAGGGTTTTTTCCGACTATGAAAAATGTGCGCTAGAATACTGGATACGTAAAAAAAAAAAACATCACGCAGCATGTTGTCTGCAGCACTTATGCCTTCATATGTGATAATTGCAGTTGTCACAGTGTCGCCACGCATTGATTTACTGTCAGTAGCATCATGCACTGGAATCAGTGAAATTACTGGGGAATATCATCCATATTCAGGCAAGAAAAAGGAAAAACAACTTAAAGGAACAGCTCATCTTTACTGCAGTTTAGGTATAAATGTAAGGTGACCCAGAGGACAAGACTTTAACAATATAGACTGAGAAAAAAGCCATTAGGAGAACTAGAGGAGTCGCTAGATTATTGAATATCTATCAGATACTAAAGTTAACACAAACTGTGCCATACATACTAAATAGAATTTGTCATCTTCTTAAGCAGCAATTTAAAGGAGCATTTCCGTGATGGAATATAGCCAGAATATGCCATAACTTCCTGATCAGCGGGGGTCTGCCTGCCAGGACCCCCACCTGTCTTCAGAATGAAGAAGCTTCAGCATTAGTTGAGGAGTTAGTTAGTCGACTCTCCAGACATGTCTGTTTTAGTAAATACTTGTATTCCTCATGAAATAACAATCCTAGAGAATCTTTTGTTTGAATTCTGAATTCCTCTGTTATTCCTCCTGGAAATGTATGTATAAATTCACAACTGGACGTTCTAATTCCCTTTGCTAATTGGACGGGTTTCTATGGTCTCACTCTGTCAATACTGATTGGACAGTGTTAGGCTGTGTTTCCATGGGTCGGATATACTACGTAAAACGACACAGCGTTATCGACCCATGAGCCACAAGGTATTCCGCCAAGAAAAACTGACCAAATTGTTAATAGTCACCCCCGGAGTGTTGTCATAGTAACGCATCCCTCAGTTCTGAGTGCAGTCCCGCCTTCTGGGATAACGCTGCAGCCAATGTGACTGCTGCAGCCTGTGATTTGCCCTTAGAACAGACGAACGCTTCTCTATGACAACGCCCGGGGGTAAGTTTTGGCTTTTTTATTAATTTTACTTAAAAAAAAAAAGGTTTATTCTTTTTTTCAGATTTGCGTTTTTTGCGGTGGAATAGCAGCGTTTTTGCAGTGAAAATTGCAACATATGCTATTTGTTGCTGGTTTTTCCTCCCCATTAATGTCTGCAGAATTTCCACACAAAGTCCAATTGCAGAAATTTCACAGCGTTTACGCTACGTGGGAACCCAGCCGTAGGCATTGTTGCATTACGGGGCTTGCGGGGGAAGATGGCATGATTTCCCTAGTAGGGGCGCAGTGAGGTACATTTTGGGGCCAGAGTAGGTCAAAGAATGATTTAATATCCATTACATTCAAACAAAGTAGAAAGGTATTGGTGACATGAGGACAATAACCCAAATCCTCCAAAAAGTGTCAAATTTATTTCTTTTAAAAAAAAATGTTTTTTTCAAGTTACCATTTATGGCAAGTTGTTAGGCGTTCTGATGCTGGTTTCCATGGTGCTCACCATTTTAAAATCAGAGACTCCCTTCCAGGATACTTCAAGTAAAGCACTTAGCCAATGGGGGAGATTTATTAAGACTAGTGTTTCACATGCCAGTCCTAATCTGGAGTGCGGTAAATTAAAAAGCGCCAAATTTCTTAAGAGACATAATCCTCTTAATAAATTTGGTGCATTTCGGATTGTCCTTTTTTACTTTAAACGTAACAAATTTGTCGGACCACTGTTGGCCGCGTTGCCTCCCACTGAATGCTCCCATTTTTCTCAAGTGGCGAGAGGAGAGAAGAGTCGCAAATTATAGTGCAAATATGTAGAGCACCATAATTTGTGACTTTCTACACCAAAATACAGGCGCAAATCAATTAATAAATTTACCACTGAGAGGAATATATTAAATGTTTATGCCAGTTTTCTGGTGTTAAAAATTCTAAGATTTTGTCACAAACCATATTTGCACTATAATTTGCAACTTTTTACTTCTCTCGCTTCTTTCGGGGCGGGGTTTAGCGGGAGGGATGGGGCTTCCCATGGACCAACAGATTTACCATAATTTACGCCAGAAACTAGTGTATGTTATGGCACAAAATCTGCATTAGGGTACAATTACATGCAGTGGCGTAAATACCGCCGTAGCAGCAGTAGCGGCTGCTACGGGGCCCGCGGCATGAGGGGGCCCGTGTCGCCCGCCGGCACGGGCCCCCACCATGGCCGGAGGCTCCGCTAGCAGCTGCTATGGCTGCTACAGCGGGACGCCACTGAACAGTACGGCAGAGCAGGGATGTATCTCCCTGCTCTGCCATTAAACAAAATACATGTATCCCCTATCCACAGGATAGGGGATACATGTGTGATCGCCTGCAGTGATAGGGAGAACGGGGGACTGAAAGTCCCCTGAAGTTCTCCATCACAAACATCGGACTTCCGGGGTCTGTGTCGGCAGCTCCGTAGAAATGAATGGAGCGCCGGTCCCGCTTGTGCGCATGCGTGGCCAGCGCTCCATTCATTTCTACAGAGCTGCCGACACAGACGCCGGAAGTCAGAGGTTAGTCATGGAGAACTTGGGGGACTTTCAGTCCCCCGTTCTCCCTATCGCTGCAGGCGATCACACATGTATCCCCTATCCTGTGGATAGGGGATGCATGTCTTTTATTAGGACACACTGTAGGTCGAATTTTTTTGGGAGGGGGGACGCTGTATGGCGTTCCCTACAGGGGGGGGATGCTGTATGGCGTTCGCTACAGGGGGGGACGCTGTATGGCGTTCCCTACAGGGGGGGACGACGACCCTGTATGGCGTTCCCTACAGGAGGGGGATGACGCTGTATGGCGTTCCCTACAGGGGACGACGACGCTGTATGGCGTTCCCTACGGGGGGACGACGCTGTATGGCGTTCCCTACGGGGGGACGACGCTGTATGGCGTTCCCTACAGGGGGGACGACGCTGTATGGCGTTCCCTACAGGGGGGGCTGTATGGCGTTCCCTACAGGGGGGGCTGTATGGCGTTCCCTACAGGGGGGGCTGTATGGCATTCCCTATAGACCCCCCTGTAGGTAACGCCATACAGTGCCCCCTGTAGATAACGCCGGACAGCCCCCTCTGTAGGGAACGCCATACAGCCCCCCCGTAGGGAACGCCATACAGCCCCCCCGTAGATAACGCCATACACCCCCCCCCGTAGATAACGCCATACAGCCCCCTCTGTAGATAGCGCCATACACCCCCCTCTGTAGATAGCGCCATACAGCCCCCTCTGTAGATAGCGCCATACAGCCCCCTCTGTAGATAGCGCCATACAGCCCCCTCTGTAGATAGCGCCATACAGCCCCCTCTGTAGATAGCGCCATACAGCCCCCTCTGTAGATAGCGCCATACAGCCCCCTCTGTAGATAGCGCCATACAGCCCCCTCTGTAGATCGCGCCATACAGCCCCCTCTGTAGATAGCGCCATACAGCCCCCTCTGTAGATCGCGCCATACAGCCCCCTCTGTAGATAGCGCCATACAGCCCCCTCTGTAGATATCTACAAAGGGGGCTGTATGGCGTTATCTACAGGGGGGCTGTATGGCGTTATCAAAAGGGGGGGTTTGTAAAAAAGGCACTATCTACAAGGAGGGGGGGTTGTGTGACACCCAGGGGAGGGGGGGCCCCAGTCAAAAGTTTGCTATGGGGCCCAGTCTTTCCTAGTTACGCCCCTGATTACATGTGTCGTTTTTCTTACAGTTGTTAATGTGATTTTGCCGTAATTTTCGTAATCGGTTTAAAACTGCTCTATTTTTTTTAATTTTTTTTTAAAACTGCGGGGCTTTTGCAGAAATTCCAAATATTGTTGGAAAAATCGCCACGAAAACCACAAAAAAAAACTAAAGTCTGGTCTTGTATACCTAACATCAATAACAGATCACCATAGAAGCCCATGGTGATCTAGGTTTGGTTCAGTAGAGGCGAGGGGGTGGGTCTGTAATAAGGATGTTAAAATGTGGCCATGTTACTGGCGTGAGGAACCAGTCTTAGGTCACTTTTACACGGGCCAATTATCAGGCAAACGAGCGTTAATGTGAATGCTCGTTCCTGATCATTGCCCGGTGTAAACAGGGCGACGATCAGCCAATGAATGAGCAAACGCTCGTTCATCAGCTGATCGTATCGTTTTACTGCAAGAAATATTATCGTTGTCGGCAGCACATGTTAGAAATGTATGAGGACGAGCGATCGCAGTAATAATCGCTCATCCCCAAACATAAATCCTTGTGAAAGGAGCAAACGAGCGCCGATCAACAAGATATCTCGTTGTCCTTAATACAGGTGCCCCTTTAAACCAGGGGTAATGTTTTTTTTACTTTCTTTTTATTTGCAAATGCATTAGTGAAAGTACCTCATTGAGATGTACAAAGCTGATGCACGTGATGAGTATTCTTACACTCTTTGGTTACCATTTCCAGTACCAGAACTTTGCCTGCCACTTTATGTATAGGAAATTATACAGAGAACATGTCTCAAAAACATCCCCTGATACGTAATTAGGACAATTCTGTTTTTGCCTGGACCATGCTCCCACTTCTTGAGCTGGAATCAATAGTGTTAATAACTGATAATGCCACGGAAAATAATGAGTTGCCTTGTACGTCCAGGCAAAGTAAGCTGTAACCCTTTCCTCTCCAGACTAGATAGCACATATATTCTCACGTTGTAACATCCTATTAAATATATCCTTACCCTTTTTAAGTTTCGGAAACACAATTTCACAAAATATTAATGTACTTACCCTTGAATGACATTTAAATCCGAAATAAACCACTACTATGGTTGGAGTCAAAACGATGGTGAATATGACAGCCAGGATGATTGAGTTAACCAGAAAAGCCAAAAAGTTAGCTCCGGATACAAACATAGCCCAAATCCAGCAGCCCCACTTACTCCGAGACTCCATGGGCAAGAGCTGGTCCTCCATATTATAAGGGGGGAGTCCCGGAATCATTCTCGAGGTGTCCGACAAGCTGTCCACATCAAAGTCATCGATCTCTTGGTCGGACATTTTCAACTTCAAAAATACTCTTTTGATTTCCAAAAATGTTCTGAAATAATTGTATTATTTTAATGTGATCACACTTGGCTGTTCGCGCAAATTTAGCTTCTTCTTGCAAATCTACGAATTAATAAATTCCTATTCAACTTGCTTAAATGTTCTTCTCTTTATATGTAGAAAGCCTTCCCTGCTGGATCCAAGATGCTTGGTACAGTTAAGGAGAAGGCTTCCTCAGGCCAAGTTGTCATAATGGTCTTCTTGGCAATGAGATGAGTGTTACTTCCAATAGACACTGTATGTAGAAGTGATGCTTGCAGAGTGAGAATCTGCTCTGCTCGCAGCTAGTTCTTTCAGGCTTGATGTTTCGCTGTTCACTGCCTCGGCTTTGTGAGCTTGCTTCGAAGAACTGTCTACTGCTACTAGCCAATCGGCTGCTGACTGAGCCACACAATCCGTCTCGCTGCTTAGCATGCATGCAGCTAGCACATCTACACCTAGATCCTGCTCCATCAATTCCAGTTATGCCAGGTGGAAACTAATGTCATTATACCATAAACCAATTCTGACTTTTGTCACACTTCCCAGTTGGGGGGTAATGAGGCAGAGTTTTTTCAATCTCTGAAGCTTAGATATCCCGATAGGTGCGGATGTGTGTGTCAGTTTGCGTTTACCACATGTAGAGCTCAATCAATGATGACATGATTTTCTAGGAATCGGTTGTATACATTTAACAAGCTTTAATGCAGTCAGTGGTTGAAAATGTTAAAGTGATTGAAAGCTCATTTGAATAATGTAAAATATATATATTTAACACTAGGTGCACATGGCGGTATTATAGTTTAATACAAGCTCTGAGTTGTACAGAGCCGGGGCACCTAGAGAAGTGTATGGGGGTCCTACTGCACCTCCATATGCTCCCAATATCATACAGAGGCATACAATTTTTTTCGGTCAGATTCTGTATATAAAAATACGACATGTACCATCGGATGCTGTGTTACGGGGTTTTTTTTCCCTAGAAGCCATTCTGAGTCCTTAAGATGTAAGATCCAGGAAGGTCCAGTGTTGTAGCTAAAAATACCTAGGGGATCATGTATTTCTGCATATAACAACTTTGTTATAAATAGCGAGATGACATCAGACCAGTTTGTTGACAAGTGGAGGTCGACCACAGCAGTATTTATGCAGAGAGAGGCCTCGCTGAACGGAGACATTATCATTTTCATATTTTAAGCCTATACAGCCTGGTGTATAGAAAGGTAACCCTGTCAGTGCAAGCCCCCTTGTAATGTGGATCACCAAACCAGGCGGCATTGCCACCAGGCATGGCATCATCATGAAGAATGTCAGACACCAGTCAAAGTTCCCCAGGGCAGTTTTTTGTAAATGTCTTTTACTAATAGGTGCCATGCATACGTATGCCGGTATATTGTTTATTTTTACAAAATGTGTAAAGTTTAAAGGGCCTGTTACACAGGGCGATAATCATTGCCTTGTGTCAATCCATGAAGTGACGAACGATGATTCTCCTGTTCATTGCTGATCGCATCTTTTATGATGACATAAAAACTATCATTGTCGGTAGCATATTTCCTCATGTAAAGAGGGGATGTGCTGCTGACAATAGTGGAAACTGTATGAGAGGAGTAGAAATTAATGATCGCCCGAACTAATTGGAATATATAAATGGAAGTAAACGAGCGCCAATCGATTTGCTATATTGCTGATCAATGTTCGTTATGGGAAATTTGTATGCCCGTGTAAAAGTACACTAATTCTTAAAAAGACTATATATACACTACCGTTCAAAAGTTTGCGGTCACCCAGACAATTTTGTGTTTTCCATGAAAACTCACACTTATATTTATCAAATGAGTTGCAAAATGACTAGAAAATATAGTCAAGACATTGACAAGGTTAGAAATAATGATTTTTATTTGAAATAATAATATCCTCCTTCAAACTTTGCTTTGGTCTTGGAATGCTCCATTTGCAGCAATTACAGCATTGCAGACCTTTGGCATTCTAGCTGTTAATTTGCTGAGGTAATCGGGAGAACTTTCACCCCATGCTTCCAGAAGCCCCTCCCACAAGTTGGATTGTCTTGATGGGCACTTCTTGCGTACCATACGGTCAAGCTGCTCCCACAACAGCTCTATGGGGTTGAGATCTGGTGACTGCGCTGGCCACTCCATTACAGATAGAATACCAGCTGCCTGCTTCTTCCCTAAATAGTTCTTGCATCATTTGGAGGTGTGCATTGGGTCATTGTCCTGTTGTAGGATGAAATTGGCTCCAATCAAGCGCTGTCCACAGGGTATGGCATGGCGTTGCAAAATGGAGTGATAGCCTTCCTTATTCAAAATCCATTTTATCTTGTACAAATCTCCCACTTTAGCAGCACCAAAGCAACCCCAGACCATCACATGACCTCCACCATGCTTGACAGATGGCGTCAGGCACTCTTCCAGCATCTTTTCAGTTGTTCTGCGTCTCACAAATGTTCTTCTGTGTGATCCAAACACCTCAAACTTCGATTCGTCTGTCCATAACACTTTTTTCCAATCTTCCTCTGTCCAATGTCTGTGTGCTTTTGCCCATATTAATCTTTTCCTTTTATTAGCCAGTCTCAGATATGGCTTTTTCTTTGCCACTCTGCCCTGAAGGCCAGCATCCCGGAGTCGCCTCTTCACTGTAGACGTTGACACTGGCGTTTTGCGGGTACTCTTTAATGAAGCTGCCAGTTGAGGACCTGTGAGGCGTCTATTTCTCAAACTAGAGACTCTAATGTACTTGTCTTGTTGCTCAGTTGTACAGCGGGGCCTCCCACTTCTCTTTCTACTCTGGTTAGAGCCTGTGTGTGCTGTCCTCTGAAGGGAGTAGTACACACCGTTGTAGGAAATCTTCAGTTTCTTGGCAATTTCTCAATGGAATAGTCTTAATTTCTAAGAACAAGAATAGACTGTCGAGTTTCACATGAAAGCTCTCTTTTTCTAGCTACTTTGAGAGTTTAATCGAACCCACAAATGTAATGCTCCAGATTCTCAACTAGCTCAAAGGAAGGTCAGTTTTATAGCTCCTCTAAACAGCAAAACTGTTTACAGCGGTGCTAACATAATTGCACAAGGGTTTTCAAGTGTTTTCTAATCATTCATTAGCCTTCTAACACAGTTAGCAAACACAATGTACCATTAGAACACTGGAGTGATGGTTGCTGGAAATGGGCCTCTATACACCTATGTAGATATTGCATTAAAAACCAGACGTTTGCAGCTAGAATAGTCATTTAGCACATTAACAATGTATAGAGTGTATTTCTGATTAATTTAATGTTATCTTCATTGAAAAAAACTGTGCTTTTCTTTCAAAAATAAGGAAATTTCTAAGTGACCCTAAACTTTTGAACGGTAGTGTATATATATATATATATATATATATATATATATATATATATATATATATATATACCAGCAGAGAGAGACAGCAGCACTCGGTTTCCAAGCAAAAGTAGTTCAGCAATAAAAGGGTGCCAGCTAATAGTCCTGATCCAAAGACCATGTAGATATCCCAGAAATAAATCCAGCAGCACTCCGGTAATCAAGCTTGAAAAAGGTCCCAAGGTGGGACGGAAACGTTGCACTTGCCATGTTGGCACAATAAACCACTCTTTTTCACCTTGATTACCGGAGTGCTGCTGGATTTATTTCTGGGATATATATATATATATATATATATATATATATGAATTTAACAATTGCCACTCAGGGTGAGTGGAGGAAACGAGTGAAAAAAGGGGGAAAGGATTTGATATATTGTAAAAAAAAAACAAAACAAAAAAACTCTTCAATAGGAGACTGAGCGTTCTGTTTGTCTCCATGACTCCCGTATGCAGAGCAACCGTTAGGGCTATAGGATCTTGTAGCGCTGGCGTTCATTCTGGATACAGGAGCCATGGAGACGGAAAAAAAAAATATATATATATTCAGACCTCAGATAAGACGCCTGCTTATATTTACCGCTCCTCATTCCCGGGCCTCTTCTGCTACCCACTGCACATTATGTCTGATGCCACCTAGTGGTGTCGAATGTAATGTGCCGTGGGACCCCTGTTCTAGTGATTGTGGGGTTCCCAGTGATAAGATATTTATCAACTATCTTGTGAAAAATTATCCCGACGGCAGGACTGCATAGGTTCGTGTATTAGGGTGACATAAAGTGATTTACAATCCCTTTTGGGTCAATTCGCTTTTGCTTGTAGAATATTCCCGATGGGTAGAGTTTTTTTGCGTCGTCTATCACTGGCTACGGCGGGAGTTAAACAACCTCATCACTTCATTCGGCTGCCGGCAGCCCTGAAGTATGATCTGCGTATGTGGTTAAAATTCCTGTCAGAATACGACGGGCTCTCGTGTTTTCCTGAACGTGAGAGTTGCAATGCTGATTTACTGGGGGTTTTTTTATCGTCTCATGTTATTTATCATCTCTGTATTTCATATGTACAGCACCCAAGAAGATAATAATGCTGTATAATAACCAGTTAAAAATGTGCCCTATGGAAATTATTATACCTAACCTTCATGGACCAACCATGCAAAACAGTGGGAAAAACTAAAATATAAGAGAAAGAGGTAAATGCACTTAAAATTAAAAATTTTATTTATTGGGCACAAAACCTTTATAATGTGTAAATAATTAGTAAATAATTAACGTTAGAGGGCTGGGCAGGGGTGGGACCTCTAATGATTATTCACAAAAAAACTTTTTTTTTTATATAGGGGTTGCCTCATCACAGCTTTTAGATTAAAGCCCAACACGCGATAAACTGATCAGGGCAGTTCCAGATTCAGAAACCTACTTCAATCAGCTGGTATAGCCCAAGGATGCCAGGGATGAAATGTAGTATTTACATGCGGCCATTCAAATAAATGGCCAAACATGTAAAATATGGACGGGCCGGGTTTACCAGAGCAAGAGTTGTTCTTTGTGAGCGGATCTTGACTTTGGACAGGGGATTGCTTCTATGATGTTCATATGTTCTAATAAGGCAAATGGAAGGGGGTAGTCTTCACAAGATAAACCCTTTGAGAAAAATGCTGCCGCCATACACTTAAAATTCAGGATTGTAACACAATTGATTAAATTAACCCTTATATATTGAGACATATGTTATCCTAAAATCAACATTACGATGGTAGAAACTCCTTAATTATCTGTGAAACCTCAGATCACTATTCTTACCAATTGCTCATAGGTATAACACTAGAGACAAACAACAAAGCCTGAGATTGTAGTGATTTTTTTCACATTAATCTTACAAATTGACATCACATTCATCAAGCCTACCACGTTTATCATTCAGAAGCTGACATCTCTGTGATTAAGCCCGATTCTCTAAAAACGCTGGTATGTTATCGAGAAGCTTAAATTGAATTATTAGGACTATCAATTTGAGGTTGACCTACGAAAAATGGCTTTGTTTCACTGTCAAGGGATCACAAACACTCAGTCTATCCCATAAGTTTGTGTAAATTTATAAAAAAATATATATATAATTAGGTATAAAATAGTAACATAGGCCCCCGAGCAACTGTAGATTTGCCCAAAGGGATGTGTTTTATAATAATTCGATTTTTCAGCCATTAAAAAAGTTGAAGATACTTGGGTCCATGACCTATTTTCTGGTATTTACTAATTTTTTCAGGTAATTTCAAATAATGCTTTTTGTTTTTGCATGGGCTTGCATGTTTTTTCTTCTACTTTATTTGTGGATGTTGTTTATTATCCACTCCCTTTTGACTTTTTGTCTTTCCAATTTCCTTCACCTACATTTTTGAATCACTTATGATTGGGTACTGTGTATAATGGGCTTGCCTTACAGCATATTTTTTTGTAATATTCATAAACTCTTCCACTTTTGGGAAAGAAAAGCAAAATAAAGACATTTAAAATAAAAAAAATTGAAGACACTAATGACTAATATATACTAAGCCTTTATACCTTAGTAGACAGTTCAATACCAATTAGAAATTAGGTTTTTGATTTCTCTACAGTCAATATGTGTTAAGGATCTGCCAGGCACAGCTTCTGTATCCACGCCCATAGGTAATCAGTCTGCACCTGCTTCTATGTCTGTGAGACTGACTCCATCTTCCACCACTCAGGATGGCAGGCTTAGGAGTGGGAGAGCCTATCACAGCCTGGCCAGACGGAGCTAGCTCCCGCCCTCCGTCTATTTATACCTGCCTTTCCTGTTCCTCCTTGCTTGTGATTCTTCTCTGTTGGTTTCCTGGCCCTGCTGCAGCTTCTTGAACTACTTGTCCCTGCTTTGTATTGACCCTGGCTTACTGACTACTCTTCTGCTCTGCGTTTGGTACCTCATACACTCCTGGTTTGACTCGGCTTGTTCACTACTCTCCTGCTCTGCGTTTGGCACCTCGTACTCTCCTGGTTTGACTCGGCTCGTTTACTACTCTTGGTGCTCACGGTGTTGCCATGGGCAACCGCCCCATTTCCCTTTGTTCTGTGTTTCCTTGTCTGGTTGTCTGTCGTGCACTTACTGAGTGTAGGGACCGTCGCCCAGTTGTACCCCGTCGCCTAGGGCGGGTCGTTGCAAGTAGGCAGGGACTGAGTGGCTAGTAGATTAGGGCTCACTTGTCTGTTTCCCTATCCCTGTCATTACAATATGTCTGTCTATCTATTTATCTACATATCTATCTATCTATCTATCTATCTATCTATCTATCTATCTATCTATCTATCTATCTATCTATCTATCTATCTATCTATCTATTTATCTACATATCTATCTATCTATCCATCCATCCATCCATCGATCGATCGATCGATCGATCGATCGATCGATCTATCTATCTATCTATCTATCTATCTATCTATCTATCTATCTATCTATCTATCTATCTATCTATCTATCTATCTACATATTTATATATCTATTAAATATTCATCCTATCCACAAGTGATCCCCCAGCTTGTGGTGGGACCCCCAGCGATCACATTCTATTTTTCTCATATTTGTGTGTATATGTGTCATGAACAAATACACAGTAAACAGTGAAGTCCCTGTTCTTCCCAAACCTCTGTCCCTACCTACTTGTACGACCCGACCTAAACGACGGTACACAACTGGGCGGCGTTCCCTATACTGGTACAAGTAAAACCGACAAACAGATAAGACAGAGACAGTACGAAATAACAGGGTCACCTGGGAAGTACACAGAGGGAGAGGCAGGGCAATTGCGCCGTGGACAAGTCCGGGTGCAAAAGGCGGAGTCAGGCAGGCAGAGTCAAACCGGGAGAGTGCGGAAAAAACAAAAGTGAGAAGGCAAAGAAAAGTCAGGAGTCCAGCCAAGGTCAGGTCACAAGAAGTTAAAAAGCAAGTCGCTCAGGGGACTCTGAAACAAGGGAAAGCACCAGGCAAGGAAACTCTAATTACAGACACAGGCCAACTATCCCAGGCTGAACTAAATAAGGAGAGGGCAGGAGCTCAGGAACATCAGCCAGGCTTTGATTGGCCTGACGCTCCTGAGCTCCTATTGGCTGCAGACTGCCTCAGTCTGGCAGGCCGGGCGACGCACGAGCGAGTAACTCTCGATGTCCTGTAGACTGAGGGAGCTGCAGGCAGAGAGTACGTGACAATATGCTGGTCTTGTCTGTGTTACATTTACACTAGCTCATCAGAATCTTCCCAGAGAACATTTTGTGTTTCTAAGATATTAAAGGGGTTTTCCAGTCCCTAAAAATTCATGGCCTATCCTCAGGATAGGCCATCAATAGCTGGTGCGTCAGAGTCAGACTCCCGGGAATCCCACTGATCAGCTGTTTTGAAGGGGATGAAGTGCCAACGTTCCCTCTAAGTCTTGGCAGCTCCTCAGTGGGGCAGTTAGGGAGCAGGGCGAGTCTCCATCAATGGTGGGCGATCTGATGACCAAAAGTAATACCCCCATAATAGGCATTAATGAAAGAATCCCTCATTACACCACTGTCGCTATAGATAGCGTGACAGAGACCCCCTGTAGATAGTGCCACACAGACCCCCTGTAGATAGCGTCTTCCCCCTGGAGATAGCGCCACACACAGCTGCCCCCTGTAGATAGCATCACACATCCCCCTGTAGATAGCGCCACACATCCCTCCTGTAGATAGTGCCACACAGACCCCCCCGTAGATAGCGCCACACAGACCCGCAATATATACTGCCACACAGACCCCCCTGTAGATACTGCCACACAGACCCCCCTGTATATACTGCCGCACATACCCCCTGTAGATACTGCCCCACAGACCCCCTGTAGATAGTGCCACACAGATCCCTGTAAATAGTGCCACACAGACCCCCCTGTAGATAGTGCCACACAGTCTCCCCTGTAGATAGTGTCACACAGACCCCCTGTAGATAGTGCCACACAGACCCCCCTGTAGATAGTGCCACACAGACCCCCCTGTAGATAGTGCCACACAGACCCCCCTGTAGATAGTGCCACACAGACCCCCCTGTTGATAGTGCCACACAGACCCCCCAGTAGATAGTGCCTCACAGAGCCCACTTGTATATATAGTGCCACACAGCTCCCATGCATATAGTGCCACACAGAAATCCCGCCTGTATATAGTGCTATGCAGCAATTCCCCCCTGTATATAGTGCTACACAGCCCCCGTCTCCACTTGTATATAGTGCTACACAGCCCTCCCCTTGTATATCGTGCTACACAGCCGCCCTCTCCCCTTGTATATAGTGGTACACAGCCCCCTCTCACCTTGTATATAGTGCTACACAGCCCCCTCCTCCCCTTGTGTATATAGTGCTACACATCCCCCTCCTCCCCTTGTCTATCGTGCTACACAGCCACCCCCTCCCCTTGTATATAGCGCTACACAGCAATTCCCCCCTGTATATAGAGCTACACAGCTCCCCTCTCCCCTTGTATATAGTGCTACACAGCCCCCCTCCTCCCCTTGTGTATATAGTACTCAGTGGCGGATTAAGCAGACCATGGGCCCTGGGCTGTTACCCAAACTTGGGCCCCCCTTCCGCACCGCCGCCCTGCCGCGCCGTAACTATTTATAACACTACCTTTTTGGGCAAGCATTAACAAATGGGTGTTACGATTCCCCTTGTCACAGGGCTGTGTCCCTACATGCTGGCAGTATCACACTGTGCTGGGACACATCCTCCTGACAAGGGGAATTGTCTATCAGTCCTGGACTGCAGAAAGACTTTTTGTGATATACAAGGATTTCCTATAATAAACATGTCAGGAGAGGTGACAGATTCTCTATAAATCTAGTGACTCACAGGTGACGACGTCTTAGATTCTAGTCGTTCTTTTCCTCTTTTCTTCTCCATCCGTTCCAGAGCTCATGACGACTTTTCCCGGCCATGACTCATTTCTGCAGAATTTGCCACTCAGATGTCTTCGGCTCCTCACTTTTCCAACATTTCCACACCTATAAACGAAAATAAAGTTATCATGGTGCCACGTACTGTGCCCCTAAATATAATAGCACCAAACACTGCGCGCCTGAATATAATACCACACACTGTAAAACACCACATACACACAACCCCCTGTACATAGTGCCACGCACAGCCCCCTGTACATAGTGCCACACAAAGCCCCTGTAGATATTACACACTGCCAAAGATAGCGCCACACACAGCCCCCTGTAGATATCACACATCCCCCCGTAGAGAGCGTTACACACAGCCCCCTATAGTTAGTGCCATGCAGCCCCCCTGTAGAGAGCGCCACACAGCCTTCCCTTCTTGTAAATAGCACCAAAAAGCCCCCCTATAAAGAGTGTCACACACATACCACTGTGGATAGCGCTACACAGCCCCCCCTTGTATATAATGCTACACATCGCTCCCCCCTTTGTATATAGTGTCACACAGCACTCCCCCTTTGTATATAGTGTCACACAGCGCTCCCCCTTTGTATATAGGGCCACACAGCGCTCCCCCTTGCATATAGGGCTACATAGTGCTCCCCCTTGTATATAGTGTACTCAGCACTCCCTCCTTTGTATATAGTGCCACACAGCACTCCGCCCTTGTATATAGTGTCACAGAGCACTCCCCCCATTTGTATACAGGCCCACACAGCACTACGCTCCCCCTTGTATATAGGGCCACCCAGCACTCCCTCTTGTATGTAGTGTAACGGAGCAATCCCCCCTCTCCGCTCCTTGAATATATACACAGCGATAGTCCCCGCCTAAAAAATATATAAAGTTTACTTACTTTACCCAGTGGCGGCCGCTCCAGCTGGATGTGTGTGAATCCTCCGGACTAGACACATGAGCACCTCATCACGCCGGCCTGCGCGGAGAGTCTTCCCAGCGCCCTATAGGCTGCAAGCCGAACATGATTGACTGCAGCCTATAGTATTCATTTGTATCTAAGTCCTGAGGACTCAGATACAAATGAATGTGGCTGCCGATAGCACCGGGGCATGAGGGGGCCCGTGAGGGGGCCCGTGCAATCATGTGCTAGTCGGCCGGGCAGGAGCCCCCCGGGAGCCTTGGGCCCCGGGCGGCCGTCCGAACCGCCCTAATGATAATCCGCCACTGATAGTACTACACATCCCCCTCCTCCCCTTGTCTATCGTGCTATACAGCCACCCCCTCCCCTTGTATATAGCGCTACACAGCAATTCCCCCCTGTATATAGTGCTAAACAGCCCCCCTCTCCCCTTGTATATAGTGCTACACTGCCCCCCTCGTCCCCTTGTATATAGTGCTACACAGCCCCCCTCTCCCCTTGTATATAGTGCTGCACAGCCCTCGTCCTCCCCTTGTATATAGTGCTACACAGCCCCCCTCCTTCCCTTGTGTTTATAGTCCGCGACAGACGGAGCGCTACACTGCCTCTCCGGCAGGACGCATGCACAGACCGGCGTGATGTGACGTTATCATGCCGGCCTGCTCGACTTCCAGCACCTTATAGGCTGCAGGCTTAATGTGGCCTGCAGCCTATAGTATTCATTTGTATGTGTGTCCATACGAGCGCAGCTTCCCGTTCATTTCTACTTGCTCACTGTAAATCTTCGACACGAATGTAGCAGCGATTCACAGGTATTGCAGCCTTCTTCTCCCATTGAAGTAACAGCTGATCGGTGGGGGGTTCTGGGAGTCGGACCCTGACCCATCAGCTAATAATGGCCAATCCACCCCCCAGCACCAGGACATCTATATACATTGCACTTCCTGGTTCTGGCTATATACATACATCTTAGTGATCATGAGAACAGCTGTTCAACCTAATATACAATAGCTAACATATTATGTATAGTGTTTGGTTAATGGCATAAATAAAAATAAAAAAGCAATGGCGAAAGCTTTATTTCTTCAATTGAAATCCCTTTTACTGGTGACCTAAGGATTGACTTTTTTTCCTTTGTGTTACCGGTGTTATTGTTTGGATGAGAACACAGCCAATGCTGTTGATGCTTTGCTATAATCGACTTGGTCTCTTGCAGCTCTTACAACAAGGAGCCTTCATAAGAAAAATGGTTATATGTGCAGTTGCAGCGGTCTAACTCGGCCGTTCAGCCGTTCCTCGTGTATTTCGGATTCGCTTTGTTTGATGCTTTGGTGACCAATTGTATAACTGTGCATGTAAGATTTAAAGTTACAGTATTATGTAAACATTTTTATATGTCCATTGTGGCTGTGGCTTTACTTAATAATATATTTTTTTTATTGAAACAGAAATCCATCCTATACAAGGGATTTGCGAGTGATCATACCGTAAGGGTCTTCTAACGCGGTCCGACGAGACAGCTCGTTGATCGGCGCTCGTTTGCTCCTGTCACAAGGAGCTAGGTGTGGGGACGAGCGCTCGTTACTCTGATCGCTTGTTCCCATACATTATTATCATGTTGGCAGCGCGATAACAACAGCTATAATATTTTGGGCATTTAAAACTATACAATCAGCCGGTTCCTTCAGGTGCCGTATTAGGGTATGTTCACATGCAGTGACCAAAAACGTCTGTAAATACGGAGCTGCTTTCAGGCGAAAACAGCTCCTGATTTTCAGAAGTTTTTGTAGCAACTCGCGATTTACGCGGCGTATTTTTGGCTGTTTTTCAATGGAGTCAATGAAAAACGGCTCCAAAAACGTCCCAAGAAGTGACATACACTTCTTTTTAGCGGGCATCTTTTTACGTGCCGTATTTTGACAGTGACGTGTAAAATGACACCTCGTGGGAACAGAACACCGTAAAACCCATTGAAAGCAATGTGCAGATGTTTGTAGGCGTAATGGAGCCGTTTTTTCAGGCGTAATTCGTGGCGTAAAACACCTGAATTACGTCTGAAAACACTGCGTGTGAACATACCCTTACAGAGGTATAGCACCTACTTAATAAGGTGCCATTCGGAGGTACCATACAGCGTCTCATGGAATATCTGTCCTGCCTCTGTACAAGGTACGTGGACATTTTTTTTTAGGGCGGGGTGAAATTAAACCATGTACATACAGTGATATATATATATATATTTGTTAATTATTAATTTTTTTTGCATTGCTTCTATTGCCATGCTATATAATAGGGCTGGAAATACATTTCTCATATACATATAAGAATTGCTTTTTCAGAAAGACCCTTGAGTATTGTTAGACCTAGGGGTTAGAGAGAATTAATCTACATACAAAGATGACATTACTTATGAATTGATTGAAAAATAATCTTATAGATCTTATTGATGATATGTACAGTGATAACAACAAAGATTATGATGAGATACATGTTCTGTATAGATGGCGGATTGACCCTTTAGGATCATGTCCTCCGATGGACCCAAGGTACCCTGGTCCGACACTGAATGAAGGTGACATTGAAGTCATCAGAAGAACGATTGTACACATTAACAGTATATATCCTCAGGAGACCCGACTGTGTACTGCCGGCGAGCAGTCAGAAGCCGCTCTACTGAGGAACGAGTTTAACACATTGTAAAGTAATAGTCAAGTAATGGCTGGCAACCACATAATAATCTTAAACAGTAGGAACTTCCGAGTGTTGGTTAATGTATTCAGAGCAGTGCAGGCAAAGCAAACGTAACAGATGAAAACAAAATGATTATAATTTCACCTTATGGTAGAGGTAATAATAGAATACTCTACCCATGGCAGGCCATTGTACTATATTGATGCACTTAGAGAAAAGTAAATGCATGTAAAGTATTCACAGAGCACTGACAGATCAAGAGAATATGCTTTTCTGAAAGTAGAAATTTGTTCCCTGATTGAAGGACACTAATAGCATACGAGTCATCTCCTGTGTCTCCACATCAACCCTCCTACTAGAAGCCACTGATGTAGAGCACTAGCATGTTATATTATAAGCCATGGGTGTAATGTCTTCTGTCCCAGCTACCAAGAAAGTTATAGGCTGCATAAAAGGAGATAGTTGTACCCCCCTCCCAAAACAGTGTGTCTGCCACATATGCACTTGTTACTTGTCACAGAGGTAACGGACTTTAAGTCATCTTCCTTGCTGTGAGGAGAAATCAGAATAAACAGTGGCTAATCTGCATGCAATTAATATGCTGCTAGTGTCGCGCTGACTCCATAGCCAAGGATTTTGTCTATAAAACAAAATTAAATCTGGTTGATGAAAACTGCTGGCAAAGTACCAGTCGCAAATAAAGAAATAAATTGGCGGGTGAAGGTTGACAAATGCGTACCATGACTGCAATCGATTAAGAGTCAATGCTGATTGTGCTTTAAAGGGGAAGAGGGATTTACTCTGGAGAGTGATAGATGATTTATTCTGACCATCACCATCATTTCAGCGACCTTCAACACCGTTTTACAGTACAATCTACATAAATAGTTGAGTAACTTTGTAAATACATCAGGTATCTTGTACTGATCCTGAGTTACATCCTGTATTAGACTCCAGAGCTGCATTAACATTGCTGCAGGCTTCAGAGCTGAAATCATCCAGCATTTCTTACTGTCTGCATATAGATTTTTTTTTATTTCTTTTCTAGGAAGCGCAATCTTACACCAGGCACTGTACAGTGATCTACTGTAAGAAAAACTAACTGTGCCCCCCTGCATTATCACTCATTTAAGCTTTTAGGGGTATGTCTGTCGACAAGCTTGCTGACGGTTTCTGATAACAACTAGCAAGATTGGGCCTGCAGCTCTTGGATATAATACAGGCTGGAACTCAAGATCAGTACAAGATAACTAATGTAATGTATTTACAAAGTTAGTCAACTTTTTTTATGTAGATTTATTCAATATACTGTATAAACTCTTAAATGGCGTTCAACAGTGGACATAGCCTTTCTCGAACTCCCGACGAAGTGTTGGCTAGCACATCAATCAGTGGAGTACCTAGCATAGAGGACCTGTTATGGGTCCCATGGTGGAAGGGGGCCCAACATTAAAGAGGCTCTATCACCACATTATAAGTGCCCTATCTCTTACATAAGGAGATGGGTGTTATAATGTAGGTGACAGTAATGCTTTTTATTTAAAAAAAGATCTGGTTTTTACCACTTTATTAGCGATTTTAGATTAATGCTAATGAGTTGATTAATGCCCAAGTAGGTGTATTTTTACTTTAGACCAAGTGGGCGTTGTACAGGGGAGTGTATGATGCTGACCAATCAGCGTCATGCACTCCTCTCCATTCATTTAGGCAGCGCATAGGGATCCTTTTAGATCGCTATATGCTGTCTTATACTAACACATTAACGATACTGAAGTGTTTAGACAGTGAATAGACATTCCACGGGATGTCTATTCACAATCTCTGCACTTCGTTACTGTTCCTGTGGTAGTTACAGCAGAGCAAAGCGTAATCTCGCTGTAACCTGTCATTTACAGCGTAATCTCGCGGGATTACGCTTTGCTCTGCTGTAACTACCACAGAAACAGTAACGAAGTGCAGAGATTGTGAATAGACATCCCGTGGAATGTCTATTCACTGTCTAAACACTTCAGTATCGTTAATGTGTAAGTATAAGACAGCACATACTGATCTAAAAGGATCCCTATGCGCTGACTAAATTAATGGAGAGGAGTGCATGACTCTGATTGGTCACTGATTGGTCAGCGTCATACACTCCTCTGTACAACGCCCACTTGGACTAAAGTAAAAACACGCCCACTTGGGCATTAAGTAACTCATTAGCATAAATCTAAAATCGCTAATAAAGTGGTGAAAACAGATCGTTTTATTAAATAAAAAGCATTACTGTCACCTACATTATAGCGCCCATCTCATTATATAGGAGATAGGGCACTTATAATGTGGTGACAGAGACTCTTTTTTTTAAATCAAACCAATTTTATTGATACGAACACAGAAAAGAAATAACATAGTAACATTCACATTTCCTTTTTCCAACATCGTATACAATAGTGACAGTATATCAGGAAATCCCCAACTTCCCCCCTTTCCCCCCTCCCCGCACGGCCCCCCACTATATCTCCGCCCTTTGTTTCTAGTACCATTCCTGGTCAGAGCACATTTCTCTTATCAAGTTTTCCCCACCACCCCTTTTTGCTCCAGACTCTATCACCTCCAGTTCCTCAGATGACTCTCGCCCTTATTCTGCTCAGTTCAGGTGTCAGCACCTCAAGACAGGCCATCCATCTGCTCCATTGTTTCTCAAATTTTTTTTCCGTGCCCCTTTTAGAAAATATCTTATGCTCCATCAGGATATTATAGTTCAACATTCCTACAATTTCCCTCATCCCTGGTGGCTCCTCATCCAGCCAGTGTTTAGCAATGCATTTCCTTGTTTGATATAATATCTTGGCAATTGCCAGGTTTGCCATTCTGTCACTCTCCAATTCTCCCACCGCTCCCAACAACATAACTTTAGGGTCTGCCGCCAATTCCCAACCATACACCTGCTTTATCAGATCCAATATTTCCCCCCATAGGGTCCTCAGAGCCTCACATGACCAAAACATATGCAGTATATCCGCCTTCTCTTCCGTGCACCTAGGACATTTAGCATCCGCTCTAATACCCATCTGGTTTAATACCCACGGGGTGCGATACACTCTATGTATCAGAAAGAGTTGGGATCTCCTCTGCGCCAGACTGAGTGATAAGTGACATGTGGACGCTAATATCTCCTCCCACTCCTCCTCAGTCAATGGACCAACATCCTGTTCCCATTTCGCTTTTACCAGCACCATTGGGTTTCCCAGGTGTTTGGACAGTAAGCTCCTGTACGCCATTGAGATCAGGCCTTTGGTCGTGTCAGCCCTTCCCACATACTCCAGGACCCCAAGAGCACAGACCGTCAGGTCCACCACATGCGCCTGCGCCTGTAGGGCATGACGGATCTGCAAATATTGATAAAACATATTGTGCTCTAGTGGAAATAGGTCTTTCAACTGCTGAAATGATCTCAACCCGTTATCATCATACAAGTGTTGTATTCGTCTAACCCCTGCCAACTCCCATTTTTGCATGCCCTCTAATTGGTATAATTCCCACAGGACCGGATTATGCCATAGGGGAGTATATTTGGTGCACATTCCCACTCCCAGGATCTGTTTGCATTGCCACCATATTTTATGTATCAGGAGTAACGTTGGTTTAGCACTCGCCAATCTCTTAAAGGTATGCGCTTCCAGACTCTCTAGTGGGTTGTGTCCTCCCCCCATATATGACAATAAACGTGCACTGGAACCCCAAGTCTCTGTGTCCTCCCATCCCTTAAATTGTTGGCTCTGGGCAGCCAGGTAATATATCCAGGCATTTGGCAGCGCGACCCCCCCCTTCGTCTTTGGGCAATTGCAATTTCTCCAATTTAATCCTTGGAACCCCTTTTTTCCAGACCAGATCCCGAAAGAGATTGTGCAATCGTCTGAACCAGAGCTTAGGTATCCATACTGGGGAGTTATGAAGAATGTATAAAACTTGAGGCATAAGGATCATCTTGATTAGGTTAGTCCTCCCCAGAGCAGAGAGCGGGAGCCTGTTCCAGGCATCCACCTTATGTTTCACCTTGAGCAGCAGTGGTGAAACATTCAAAGACATGTAGTCTTGGACCCTAGCCGTCACCTTAACCCCTAGATACGTAAATTCAGAGACTATCGGAATCCGGAGTCCCACTCCAGTATCTACAATATTCACTGTGCCAAGTGGCATCAGAGCAGACTTGGTCTAGTTAATATTTAATCCCGAGAACTCCCCAAACCTTGTGATCGTATCCATTACTACCTGCAGTGTATTCTCAGTGTCCGTCATATATATTAAAATATCGTCTGCATATAATGAAATTTTTTCCTCCATTTCCCCATATTGCAAGCCTCTTATACGCTCCTCCTGTCTTATGAGGCACGCCAGTGGCTCCACCGCCAAGGCGAATAGTAATGGTGACAGTGGGCACCCCTGTCGCGTACCCCGGGTCAGTGAAAACTTCTCAGACATTGCACCATTCACCCGTATGCGGGCTGTAGGGGCCACATACAACAACTGTACCCACTTCACGAAGTTAGGGCCGAATCCCATCTTTTCTATTACCCGCCATAAATACCCCCATTCTACGCAGTCAAACGCTTTTGCAGCATCTAACGTTAGCACCGCCCTTCCTCCTTGCTCATCCGGTGTCGCCTGAAGATTTAAAAACAGCCGCCTGAGGTTGACCGCTGTCGATTTGGAGGGCATGAACCCCGATTGGTCTTCATGCACAACATGCTGTACCACCCTGTTCAGCCGCAGCGCCAATATCTTTGCCAAAATCTTGACATCCGATGTCAACAAGGATATTGGTCTGTAGGACTCCGGTAATTGACTGTCTTTCCCCTCTTTTGGGAGAACCACTATCGTAGCCTCATATAGGGAGTCTGGTAGTTTACCTCTGTCAAAACTATCCTGCAAAGTACTCAGATATTCTGGCCCATATTCCTTATAGATTTCCCCCGGTAACCCATCTGGACCCGGAGCTTTCTCCTTTGCCATATCCCTTATCGCCTGTTCCAACTCCTCCAGTGAAATAGGGGTCTCCAATCTTTCACGGTCCTCCCGGCCCAAGGTAGGCAAATTAATGTTTCCCAGGTACTCGTCCAATTGCTGTGTGTCGTAATGCACTTTGGATGTATATAGGTCAGTGTAAAACCTCTGAAATATGTGCAGGATTTGCCCCGTGTCTGTCTCCACCCTCCCCCCTAAGTCCATGAATGAAATTATTACCCCCATGCGGTTTTGCCATCCTAGCGAGTAATCTCCCCGCCGTTTCCCCTTCTTCATAATATTGCTGTTTAAGGAATAATCTTTTATTATCCGCCATTGTTAGTTGGTGATTTTTTAACAACGTCTGTGCCTCCACCCAATGTCTAAGTGTCTCCTCGGATCCCTCTTCTACATGTCTCCCTTCTGTTTCTGTCACCCGATCCTCTAAACTTTCTCCCAACTGCCTGGATTTAGTTTTAATTCGTTTAATATTTTGAATGAATACTCCTCTCAACCAGGCTTTCATGGCATCCCATAACACTCCCCGCGGCACTGACTCAGTATTAAAATTAAAATATTCTTTTATCAGGTTCCGTATTTCCTCGCCATCCATCAATCTTAACCAAAACGCATTCAGCTTCCAATTCCCGTGGTTCCTGGTATGCCTTACACCCACTTCCAGCGTCACCGCCATCGGAGAGTGGTCTGACAATGCCCTCTGTAGGTACTCTATTTGCGCTATGTACGGCACCGCTGAAGCTGTGCATGCTACCAAGTCTATTCGCGAAAGTGACTGAAATGTGGATGATGCACACGAGTACTGCCTCACCCCTGGATGTTTATCTCTCCAAATATCCCGCAGACCCAATTCCTCCATTAATCTTCCAAAGGCAGTCAGGTCTCCTCTTTGCCCTCCTCCTCCTCTATGAAACCTATCCAACCCTTCAGACATCACTGCATTAAAATCCCCCATCACAATTAGTGGTACCTCAGGCCACCTGGAGAGTTTCTCCATAACTCGTTTCAGTACAGTGCTAGAATAAGGCGGAGGGATATACAGCACTACAAGAATACACTCCCAGTGATATATAGTACAGTGCACTTCCACATACCTCCCCTCCTCATCAGAAAAGGACGAATGACAGACAAAGGGAAGACTCCTGTGTATCAGCAAACTCACCCCCCTGGAATAAGTCGTATGAAAAGAGTGAAACCCATGTGCGATCCACACTCTCTGCAATAATGATACAGACTCTCTAGTCAGATGCGTTTCTTGCAGCCCCACTATCAGGGCATTTTGCTGTTTAACCCAGTTAAAGATTGCCTGCCGTTTCCTAGCTTCCCGTATTCCCCGGACGTTCCAGGATAGACATTTAACCGATCCCATCAGGCGTCATATCTTTAGGAAATCTGTTACTCCTCCAGCCTGCTCCAGTCAAGATATTAGGCCGTGCGTTCCCTCCCTCCTCCCCTCCCCCCCCAACAAAACCTCCCCTCCGAAAAGGGTCAGAGCGACATGTACTGTCTCTCCTATCCAGCAGAAACGCACCATAGTGCGAACTTTTAACATGCCCTACTGGCATCTCTCTTTGAACCGTTTAACTTTCTCACCACTTCCAGTGAGCGCTGGCTCCCACTGCTATTCGCATGTATTAAACAATCCCACACAATCAGTAGAATTTACAGATACATTAGGAACCCAGTAACAATCCCTCAATAACATTGCCGTCAGGTGCGGCCATTTTTGTTAAAAGGATACCACCCTGCTGTGTTTCATACAAGGGTGTTCACACACTTCGGAGAACTGCATAATAACATATAATATGCTACAGTCCCGCAAACGCCAACATGGCTCTATACTTCACCGCCCAGGCGGGCTTTCACGCATCTTCTTCTCCAGCCGGTCTACGCAACCGTGCCTCATTGCTATCCAGCCATCTTGCAGCCTCTCTGGGGTTCTCAAAGAATGAAGCAGTCCCAAAAGCAACCACCCGCAATTTGGCCGGATACATCATGGAGTATGGTATGGATAAGTTCCTCAGACGTTTCTTGACATCCCAGTATTGCAGCCGCTTCTTCTGTACCTCCACGGAGAAATCTGGATAAAAGGATATTTTGGCGCCATTAATGGAGATATCCTGCCGTTCCCTTGCCTTCCTCAGTATCTTATCTCTGTCCTTGTAGTGCAACAGCTTCACTAAGACCGGCCTCGGGGTCTCCCCGGTGGTCCCGGTCTGGTAGGTACTCTGTGCGCTCTTTCAACAGAATATAAAGGAGACAGTTCATCCCGGCCAAACTGCTCCAGCAGCCATTTTTCAAAAAACTCATCCGAGTTATTGCCCTCCATTTTTTCGGGCACTCCGACCAAACGCACGTTGTTTCTGCGTAGCCGATTCTCTAAATCATCCGCCTTAGCCTGCAGGGCCACCACCGCCAAGGACTGAGACTGCACATCCCGCCTGAGCTCCGGCAGAAAATCTTCCACTTCAGACACTCTCCCTTCAATAACTGTGGTTCTTTCTGCCACTTTCTGTAAGTCATTACGTAACAGCAGTATATCTTCCTTCAGGCTTCCCACATGCCCGGTCAGCACAGATAAAATTGAGGAGTTCTGCTTTACCGCAGCGAATATATCAGCAAGGGAAGGCTGCTTCACCTGGTCTCTCCTGCTATGCGTTCTGCCGCCATCTTCCTCCACACGCCTGTCCCGCCGCTGACTCCCCAGCTCTTCCTCCTCCTCACTCACCGTGTCCTCTCCCAGCACGGAGTATCTGGAACCTGAGGCCATGCTGTCTGCCTTCCCACTGCCAGCCACCGGCGTCTTGCCTGCTGCAGATCCGCTCGCACGAGGGGTTCTTGCAAATCTCTCCAGCCTGTCTGCCGCTTCAGACCGCATGTGCCTGCTCCTGCATTCAGTCTCCTCGGCGCCATCTTGCCTTCTCGGCCCCGTACTCGCCGGCGGCGTTTTTTGCTTCTTTGAGCGGGTCATTGCAGCTGTATTAAGCGGTACCGACTCCTCCAGCCTCCCAGCCTCCAGATCTGTGAATATTACCGGGTATTTCAGGGATAAACAGTATTTTCAGGATGAATACAGCAGGAGCTCCAGCCACACACGTCCTCTTACATCTGCTGCTAGGCCACGCCCCCGTGACAGAGACTCTTTAAACTGGTTGCCCATCTTGCATTGACATTGACATTATTTTTGGCATAGCAAGCAGGGTAGCCCGCTCTATGAATTATCAAGGCGTCACAAATAGGCTTCTACCTGGCTATACACGTTGTGCCTCATGACGTACACACTATCCCTCCATGTTTCACTCACTTGCACCCCATTATCCATTTATTTCTATTGAGGCACTTCATTTATTACTGCCCCCTATATTTCACTTATAGTATTACACTTGCACACACACTATTCATTTATTATTTCTTACTACACATCCCATGCACCACACACCACTCCCCTCAAGACTAGTGGGAGTGGCTTTTATTATTTAAAGCACCTGCTCGCCCTTTCATCAGCATTTCTGGCCTGGCTGTGTCCATTTGTAAGTATGGCCTTTTTCGGTGTTATTGTCAAAGCAGCTACCTGCAACTGCCACTAGGAGGCGCTCAATAAATACAGATTTACACAGCTCCCATTGAGTTCAATACAAGTTGTATAAATCCTGAATGTAAGTGACACATACTAAAAATGATTTACTGGAGATTCTGTTTAGACAACCCCTTTTTAAATGCCCATTTGAGGTACCCCCTAACCCCATTAGTGACCCAGTCAGAGTGGAGAACCAATACAGTGCTATGAAAGACCCAGAGCAACTATATATTACATGGACGACTCATTGATTTGATGGGCACCGTACAATATTTTGTTTTTGGCAACCACCAGGTTATTTTGGAATTTAGTGGCCTTAGCGGTCTGTACTGTCCTTAAAGAGGATCTGTCACCAGTTTATTTATTCCATATCCCTACTAATTTAATAGGCGCTGTGATGCTGATAACTACAGTGTGATTTTTTTTTTCAAAAACATGTATTATTTGCAAAGTTATGAGCATTTTTGTAAATATGCTAATGTGCCTCTATTAGCCAAATAGGAGGTGACTCCTTCTTTTCACTCTGGGCGGTGTAATGTTTTCTGTATGATGCTGTCCAATCAGCTTCTCCCCCTTCCCTGCGCCCAACAACTCAGTGCGATCATATAGTATACAGCTTCCACTCCCAACTGTGTATTCAACTGGTGATATCTCTGGTTGTGTCACAGCTAGAACTTAAATCCTGGTGTCATATGAAAGATTAGAATCTCATCTTTCATATGACACCAGAACCACTATATGGAGTACAGAGATATGGCTGTTTTAAGTGATCCCCCTTCCCTCCAGCCTCAGTCTCTCACACTGTGTGAAGCAGCTTCATGCTGATAGGACAGTGACAGAGTCTGTGAAGAGGCTCCACCTCAGGAGAATCGCTGCTGTTCACTCCCATTTGTCAATTATAGGCTCATTTACATATTTAAAAAACAGCTCAGAACTTTTGAAATAATAAATGCTTTGGGACAGAATTTTCACTATCATTATCAGTGTGACTGCGCCTATTAGATTAGCTAGGAGATAGGGCATTACTAAACTATTGACAGATCCTCTTTAAAGTGATTGTCGGCAAAAAAAAAGGTCTGCTATTTTCCAAAAACAGCGCCACTCTTGTCCAGGGGCTATTTCTGGTATTACAGCTCATTCACATTTCATTAAATGGGGTTAAGTTGAAATACCAGTCACAGACTATTGGCGTGTGGGACGCTGTTTCCTGAAAAATAGAAGACCCTATTTTTCTAATCACAGACAACCTTTTTAATGTACGAAAATATAGTGTACGCAGAGTAACATGCTATATACGATGCTTAGCCAGAGTAGTAGAAAGTGAAGCGTGCAGCAGGCATAACACAGCTGGAGTAATGTATTTTCTGTAGCAATTTATAGGTATGTAGAGCGAGCAACAAAGAAAATTGATTTCTAATGTAAATAGACTATATAATGCCAGGCTTTCATTAACCTTCCAGAACAACTTAAATATTCTAAATCAAATAAGAGATTAAATTCACTTTGTAAAATAGTAAAACTCCCCAGGGAGGTAAGTAATGAAGCATATGTTCTATTGTGTAGGGTGCTAATGCAGAGGAAAACATTTTAACTAGAGCATTTTGTACACAAGAACAGTCATGGCCCTTGTAGGGAAAGTTGCCATTTATTATACAAGAGAACAGGGGGATGGGGATGAAGATATTTAAAGACAGACCCAACAGAACTTATAGTGATTCAAGAGCTCATTATTACATTCACAAATGTATTCATACCTTGACACATGTTTGCCCAAAAGCGTGCGCTAAGAATAGAGAAAAGCACCTTCTTGCCCAACCACAGGGCTAGATTTATATAAAAAAAATTAATTGGGGCCCTGGGCAAAGTATGGCCCCCGGGCTTGCCATTTCTCTCATAGCTTAAAGCGTACCTAACTTTTCAAGAGACTTTTCAGAATAACCTGCCATGTGTGTATATAAGGCATAACATCATGTCTTGCCATTATATGACGTGTATTCTGCATTATTTAGCAGCTTTCCCCTCAGTAGGCTTTATCTCTAATTCTCCGTTTTCCCTGAGCTAATGGGTGGAGTCCAACGGCTATCATATCTTCTATACACTGTACACATAGAAGAGGAGAATCATGTTATCCTATCTCTATCTATGACAAACATATATAGAAGCTGCAGCAGCATGGAGGAGATCATACTGCAGTAATGAAAAGTGTAGCTGTGAATCCAGCACTGGGGTTAAATAAAACATTTACTAGAATCTACATTAACATATTTGTGTGTCTCTCTGCCTCTCTCTCACTCTGCTCCCTCCTCTCTCTCTCTCTCTCTCTCTGCTCCCTGAGCTGATAGTCCGTCTTGTCTTGAGGAGATGAATTTAGCAGTAAATTCAGAGTGGGTGAACAGTTAGGAGGGGGGGGGGGAGTCTAATAAGTAGAGAGAGAGAGAGAGAGAGGCATCTCTCTCTAATAAAATGTATTACAAAGTTGATTTATGCAAAATATATTGAAAAGTTAGTGACCATTTAAGCCCACATATTACTGCTATAATGCCATAGAGAGCCAACATAATATCACTATGTAGTGCCCAAATAATATGCAGCATCCAAATATCACTCCCTTGATAGATAAAAATTGATTCCCTATCCTCAAGATAGGCCATCAATAGATGATCGGTCAGGGACCGACTACCGGGACCCCTACAGTTTTGAAAGGGGTGCAATGCTCGTATGAGCACTGCTTCCCCTTCATTTCTTCCTTTGACACGCATTTAGCAGCGATTCACAGGTATTGCAGCCTTTTCTCCCATTGAAGTGAATGGGACGAGCGCTGAACCCCCTTTAAAATAGCTTATCGGCAGGGGTCCTGGGAGTCGGACCCCGACCCATCAGCTATTAATGGCCTATCAAGTTTTACCGGCTGAAAAACACCTTTAAAGATCCAACAAAATATTTCCATATACGCAAGTTCCCACATAACACTGCAATTAAATTCCCAAATAATTGCACCATACAATGCTAAATAATACTGGGGGGGGGGTGAGTTTGCAGTTGGGGTGACCCTCCTTTGAGGTATCTTATTAAACTGTGGCCCAGGACAATTGCCCAGTTTGCTACCTCCTAGGTACCTTTATTTTTAGGAAGAGTAAATGGATTTACCTGTTTTTCCAAATCACCTGATTTGCCGATTCAAACACAATTGGATGCTCAATTTGCCAATTATTTTCATAAATTCACCAAAAACAAATCTCAACATGGAGAATCAATTTTTACAAGGCACGGTAATGGATGGCAAATAAGCAAAACATAGGAGCTGTGTTGGATGCAGATCTTTACCTGATAAAGGGGGGTCCTGTAATGGGGTCATTCACAACCCCAATAAGGCATAGAAAGAGCACAAACAGACAACCCGTTTAAGAGTAAGTTCATGCGGGTCAGATTCTGCAGAGAAAAACACATTTGCCAATTGTTGAGGATTTTTCTTTCTCCATTGAACTCAATGCGAAAAATCTGCAACAAATGTGCAACTGATACGCAGAACAAACTGACATGCTGCAGATTTAAAAAATCTGCACTGCAGGTCAGTTTCTGTACGAAAATTTTCTGCGGCGTGTGGATGAGATTTTCTAAAGTGGTTATGTCACCTCAAACATTTATGGCAGATCTACAGGTCAAGGGACCCCCATTCAGGAAAAGGTGGGGTTTCCAGATGTGGAAACCGCATCTATAAGACATTTATGGCATATCCTGTGCATATGTCCCAAACATTTGATTGACCAATCCCCTTTAAGTCTTATCCACTTTGCTGCTACTATAATACACTGCAGATTTTCCACCCGCAAATACAGAAGGAAAATCTGCAACACTTACACTAGGTCTGAACACAGCCTATAAAAAATATCAATATTGAATGACATAGTAGAATGAAGACTGGAGAAGTGCTCAAAGTCGCAGCTGCTTATATGTATTTACTGTATATCTATCCTGAATCCACAAGTAAATAAGGGGGAAAGTCTGAAAAAAGGTCAATCTATAGTGTTAGTGTTATAGATATTGGTGCCCTTTAAGTGACATTTACCTTTCCTGTTTAAAGGTAACCTGTCATGTACATCGTGCTGTCCCCATTGGGGTCAGTATAATGTGGTGACAGACACCCTGATTTCAGCGTTCTGTCACTTATCTGCTAATGTAAAGCCATTTCTAAGAACTTAAATAAAGAGCCCGGGCAGCGTCAGCAGAGACGAGTCCGCAAACTTTCCACTAGCTCTACCCACTCCCCAATGATGGACAGATGTCTCCCTATGCACAGTAAGGCCTCATTCACACGAGCATATCAGATTCACACGCGTGAAAAACGCGCGTGTATCTGGTCCGTGTGTGTTGCGTTATGCATCAGTGTGCTGTGTTATTCACGCACTCGCAAAGTGCATATATTTTTTTTTCAATCTAACTGATGCGCAAATCACACACCGCACACGGATGTGCATCCGCGTGCAGTGCGTGGTTTTCACGCACCCATAGACTTCAATGGGCACGTAGGTGCGTGGAAACGCAACAATATAGGACATGCAGTGAGTTTCACGCAGCAGACTCTCCCTGCGTGAAAGCTCACGCATGTGCGAACAGCCCCATTGAAATTAATGGTTCTGTGTGCTGCGCGTGATTTCCGTGTGCAGCACACGGATGTGATTCACGCTTGTGTGAATGAGGCCTAATATAGAGACATCTGTCAGAGTAGGCAGAGCGACTATAGAGTGGGCGGAGATATTTTGGAGTGGGTGGGGCTATTATAGAGAGGGTGGAGCTGTGACAACTCATGAATACTCTGCATCTTTACCGCACCTCTTCAGGTAAATTACTCAGAAACTGCTTCATATTAACAGACAGACCGCTGAAATCATCACTTTGATTACAATTTGTGAATACTCTAGGTTTTTTGAAGGAATATTCTACTTCCAAGCAAAAATTTATAGCAATGAGAAATGTAATTTAGTTACAACTTTGTTCAACACATCACCGGTCTTTAGGGGCAGAAAGTTCGGAGGAGAGCTAGTCCAGTACCAAAACAAGGGCATAAGATAACAAGATAGTAACGTGCCCACTCAATATGTATAAAAAAAACAGCAAATGGCAGATGTGTGACCACTTGAAACAGAGGAATGTAGAAGTTGAGACGTGATAGCATCATGGCCAGATCAAATTCGAGGAGAGGCAGAAGGGAAGGTTTAGCCACTGATCAAAAGGCAGTGAGACCAGGCCAGTCACGGTCCCAGGAGCAGCAGGACAAAAAGTGACAGTCCGATGACAATGCAGCAGAGGAGAGATAGTATGCTTGTCTTAAAGGGAATGTGTTGCTAGCAAAAAATATTTTATTTTTTTTTAGTTAAACAATTAGTGTGTAGGTGATTAAACATTGTTCTAATTTTTTTTATTTTTTTCACGAGTCAGGAAATATTATAAATTAGATTCTAATTTATAATATTTCCCAGCGCTGGTCACTAGATGGAGCAATTCCCAAAATTGCAGCATTGCATGTGGTAAAGCAACCACATTGCTTTATGCTGCAAAATTGGGAAAAAATCCCTCGCTCTAGTGAGCTCTTAGAATCCCCCCCTCCTTTATCCTGGCTAGTGCCGGGAGAAACGAGGTGATTGAACGGTCTAACCTCCTACACTGTGTGTCGCCATTTTTTGAGCTAACACACAGTGTAGTAGGTTTACATACAGTAGTAAACACACTGAAACACGAACATACATAGAAATCACTTACCTGCTCCTGCCGCCGCCGCTCCCTCCGGTCCGTCCGCTCCGTCTGCTGCCGCTGCTCCAAGTGCACAAGTCCGGAAGCCGCGACCGGAAGTAGTAATCTTACTGTCCGCCCGCGACTTCCGGTCTACAGGAAAATGGCGCCGGACGGCGCTCAGTTCAACTTGGACTGTGTGGGAGCGGCGCATGCGCCGTTCCCACACAGACGGCGTACAGCATAGTGGATGGAACGGGCCCCGTTCGCATTCACTATGGGACTGTAGCTGCCGTATTCCATGTCTGTATGTGTCGTTAATCGACACATACAGAAATGGGAAAAAAAATGGCAGCCCTCATAGGGAAGAAAAAGTAAAAAAATAAAAAAAAGTAACACACAAACACACAAATAAATACAAAAGTTTTTTATAAAACACTAACATCAAACTGATATAAAAAATTTTTTTGGGGCGACGCTATTCCTTTAAGGAAGACCTCCAATGGAATCGATGCACAGCAAGCCGAATCGCAGGTAAACATCCTCCTTGGGGGCGGATGGCCTGAGAGACCCTCCTGGGTAGAATGGGAGGCTTTGTGGGAAGTGTGCGTAGGCCACAGCTAGTTTACATTGTCTCCAGGCGCTGTTGGAGATGTCGGCGGTTCCTAGGGCCATGTTGGATGTCAGAGCTGAGCTGGAGCAGATGGAAAGCTTTGCAGGCTGCAGAGAAGATGGCGGGCTGTCAGCATGGCGTCTGTAGTCTGCCAGAGAGTTCCTTTGATAAGACGAGAAACAGTTTTTTTCTTTCTTGGATGCATCTTTAGGACCGTCTGCTGTGGTAAAGTATGCTGTGTTGGCATCAGCCAGGGTATAAGGAGAGCTGAAGATGGTGATTTATTGGGGATTAGCTGGACGATGAGAGGATCTGAAGAAAAGCACATCTGACCCCGAGTACCGCTAGCCACGTATAAACAGAACCAAATTATTTTAGGGCCCCTGCAGATGGCTGTATTATGGACCAGTGCTGTAGGGATTTGTAATATGGCACATATAGGCTGCTTTGTGCCTATACTGTACCTCCATGTGCGTCCTCCATGTGCGTCTTTGCCATGTACTTCAGCCCTGGTAAATAGACTTCCAAAGAGATATCATATATCTATCTATGAATGGTTTTAGTTCATTTGATTGTTTCATTTGCGACTTTGCAGATAACACAATCATAATATCACAACTTATTTACCATGGGAAACCAGAATAAATGTGGATTGTTATTTGGAGTAGTTAAAAAACTAATAATAATTTATAAACATTTTTAGAACAAATGTTGAATGTTCATGTTAGGAAACATCCGTCCCTTTAAGATTACCATGACTACTAGTCTAGCTTCTGGGTGGTTCTGATTTTAGTTGTTCAGCCTATCCCGTCTCTGTCTTTCTTCCTATCAGGTGTCAGGGTAGAGTATTTAAACCTGCATTGCTCCTATGTTCTAGGCTTGGGATTTTCCTTGCTGCATCTGTTTGCTCAAGCTTCTGACTATACCCTGTACCCTTGACTTTTTGGAACTGGACCTCGGCTTGTCTCTGGTTTACCCCTTGTGTAAAGGATCTGCCAGGCACAGCTTCGGGGTTAACTCCCAGAACTAATCAGTCAGCACCTGAGAATACATCCCTGAGACTGACTCCTGCTTCCACCATTCAGGCTGGCAGGCTTAGGAGTGGGAGAGCCTATCGTAACCTGGCCAGACTCAGCTAGCTCCCGCCCTCGGTCTATTTAAGCCTGCACTTCCTGTCCCTCGGTGCTTGTGATTCTTTCCTTGTGGTTTCCTGGCCCAGCTACAGCTCCTGCTATTTTTGATCCTGCTCCATACAGACCCTGGCTTACCGACTACTCTTCTGCTTTTCGTTTTGTACCTCGCACACTCCTGGCTTGACTCGGCTCGTTCACCACTCTGGTTGCTCACGGTGTTGCCGTGGGCAACGGCCCCTTTTCCTTGCTTGTGTTCCTTTGTATGTTTGTCGTGTTTGTCGTGCACTTACTGAGCGCAGGGACCGCCGCCCAGTTGTACCCCGTCGCCTAAGGCGGGTCGTTGCAAGTAGGCAGGGACAGAGTGGCGGGTAGATTAGGGCTCACTTGTCCGTCTCCCTACCCCCTGCCATTACACCTTGCTTATGGATTTGGACTTTCTGTTCCCGGCTGGTTTTGACCTCTGCAATTCCTGATATCCCCTAGCTTTGTGATTTGGACTTTCTGTTTACCTTCTGGCTGTCTTGTTATCTGCTCTGGTATTTCCTGCATTGCAACTCTTATCCAACACTGAACTCTGTCAAAGCAACCGGAGTTCTTTGCAGCAAAAACCATCCTGCCTTGCGGTGGGCTCTGGCAAAAACCCTAGAATAGCCCTACACACTGTTGATCAGAGTTGTGACGGATTTTGGGTTGTGGATTTATTTTGTAAACTCAGATCCGACAGTCTCCAGCAGCCTTTGGGGAATCGCTCACATAGCAATTCTATAAAACTTCCACCCTGGGAATTGCTCAACCAGTGATTCCATAACAGTTCATTTTATAGTATTTTTCTACTTAAAGAGGATCTCTCCTGATAAGTCCCTTTTAGTAAGTACTTCTGTTCCCCATGAAATAACAATTCTGCAACATTATTTTAGATTTCTGCATTGCTCCGTTCCTCTGTTATTCCTCCTAGAAATTTATGAATAAATCGACAACTGGATGTTACCATTCTCCTTTGTCAAAGGGGTTTGTCCTTACACAGCCTCATTCTGTCAGCACTGATTTGACAGTGTCAGTCTGTATAGGGACACCCCCCAACTGGTAACACTCAGTTGTCAATTTATTCACAAAAGGAGGAATAACAGAGGAACGGCACAATGTACAGTTATAAGAAAAGGTGTTCCAATAATGTTATATCATGGGAAATACAATTATTTACACAGACATGTCAGGAGAGGTGACAGGTTCTCTTCAAAATGTTTATTTTATTTTTTTTCTTAAGCCATTCTCAAGGAGAAGGAACATTGACCCAATATAGGGAATTATCTTTTGCTTGCTGGAGATAATCTCACTATGCGACTCTGAATAATATTTCTCAACATGTAACTTGGCACTAAATGGTGTGTGAGGTTTGCAAGCGGGCATGAAAAAGGCTGACTCAATGATACAAACAGCTTTTCACCTAGTGCCAAATATCCTGTTATTAAGCATGAAGACCAAAGCCCCGCAGTGCGGGCACAGGACTTCATTTCCAGCAGCTGTTTATTATAAGCATTCACAATAGATTAATGACACCATTTCAACAGGCTCCGCAGAGCTTATAACCACACGAATGCATCCAGATAATGATAAAATTAATTGTCCACATAAAGATCTGAAATGTGATCTGTAGTGCTCGGCTTTTAGCAGATTAGGAAGACTAACTTAAAGGAGCATCACTTGTCTACAACTAAAGCTGCATTCACACTGCCATATTTGAGATCAGTCTCTGTTTTGTCAAAAACCGAATCGGATCTCTTTAGGATAAAGCAGGAAAACTTTTCTTTAACATAAGGAAAGTGTCCATGTTATGGCCGCAATACCCAGACCTCCTGTGGTTCTACTGACTTAAATCACCATAGGATCCTATGGTGATCTAAAGCTTAAAATACAAAAAAGCTAATCATAAAGTAGATCATTCATCCCATGTGCATTACAGGTTATCTCATGAATCTTTTGCATACCAAAAGTCCCGAAATTTTGTTAATATCTGTTTTAAAGTAATTTGCAGTGCTTCTAGCATACAAAATACCTTCTCATTTTTTTCTTGCTACCCTGTGTCCCCCTTGGTTCTGCTGCTGAACTGTGTTGCTTGGGGTGGGCTCTAAGTAGAATCAGTTTCCTGCCACCTATAGTAGCTGACAATATAGCCCGGTCTTACTTTCCCTGCAGATAGTTAATATGGGATCCAGAGTAGTGAAGATATATACTGTGTGACATCCACAGTATGCACTCCTCTACAAACCAATGAAAATATAATGGAATAAAACAATAAAGGTTGAGTTAACATGTGCAGTATTCATATCAGATGTCAGGATGCAGAGCTTTACAATCCTAACAAGCTGAGAAGAATGAGACTACTTAACTATACTGCCATGCTACTTCAGAGGCTGTGCTCCTGCCCTGACAAGCAGGACAGGGAGCTATTTCTATTGGCTGCTCTGCAATGAACAAAGGATCACTATACAGAGACCTGGATGTGAGAGAACTACTGAGCATGCATGTCCACTTGCAATCAGCTCATTAGGGGGATATGCACACTGCTCTACATTTTGAACACTAGGTGGCGCCGTATTATGTAATTAAATGTCAGAACTCCCCACTTCTCTGACAGCGGCATATTTGCCTATTCCCATTGAAAAAAAACATGCATGCTCGGCAATGTTTATGGTGAAGTTGGAACAAATAGCTGCTGGCCGAATTAATCATCTAACAGCTATCTCAAGTGTATAGCCAGTTTTTGTCCTGTTCAGTAGAACCGCAGCAGGTCTGGGTATTGCGGCCATAATATAAAGGCTAAAATGAAAACAGAGCATTTGTAACTAGTTCCCAATCTGCAAAATCTCCTCCTTTGATAGACAGAAGCAGTTGCTTGAATATAATACATGAAGTAATACTCCCAAGTGCCTTGAAAAGGGAGTATTTCCCTTGTGATCGTTTAAATATAGCTGTTCTGCACTTCTGATTTACTTTACAAAACTTCTGCACTAAGAAAGAAAGTAAGAAAAGCAATAATAAGTATAGAGAGAGATGATCAAAAAGACTTGCAAACTAAATCTGTTCTTAAATGGCTCACTTGGAGGAGAATGTAAGATAATAAGCATTGCCTGGGAACAAAGAGGTGGAACTCCGCATTCAGTTGAAGTAATCACATAGAGATATGTAACGTGCATAAAAACGTCTCAGTTTCGGTATTATCCCCTTATGTCTTCCAGTTAAAAACACAATATAACATAAAATATAAATGGACAACATCGATATGGAGACCTCTGATACTTTTTCTTTATGAGCAGCACATAATAAATACTGTGTCCAACACATATAGCATCGTAATATAGCATCAGGGAAAATAATGTACATCACATTGACGTCACCAAGGAGTTCCATGGCCATAGAAAAACACAATAGTTTATTGCAGGGGTCAAATTAAGGTCCTATTACATGACCCGATATGGACCCTGAAAACAAGTGCTGATCAACAAGACGGCTCGTTGATCGGCGCTCGCTTGCTCCTATCACAAGGAGCTATGACCAATAATGTATGGGGACGAGCGATCGTTAAAATGATCGCTCGTCCCAATACATTTCTATCATGTCAGCTGCACAACTCCCTGTTTACACAGAGAGATGTGCTGCCGACAACGATATTTCTTGCTGCATAAACGGGATGATGAACTGGTGAACAAGCGTTTGCTTGATCATCGGCTGATCATTGGCCTGTGTAAAAGGGCACCTATATTGTTACCTCAGCTGCTGCAGAACTGGGTTTACGAAGAAAATGGAAGATTAAGATCAATCTTTGATAATGTCTTTTAGGTTCTGTTCACATTGGCGTTAGGGTCTCTTAAGTCAGGTTCCTGTTGATATTCGCCAGCCCAAAAAATAGTGTAGTCTGCTCTGATTTTATTCCCTGTAATGGATACGTACACCCTTGTTAGCAGTTTTTTATTATTATTAATCATTATTATTATTATTATTATTATTAATAAATGTTTTTGGTGGTTTTATGCAACTTTTAAAATCACTTTTGTTTACAATGTTTTTTACTTTTTAACATACAGCTTCTATGTATCCTGTATATATAGAAGCTGTATTGTTCTGTCAAAGCCGATTCCGTCAGTTCAGCTGCACTGATGGCTCTGGTGAAAGATGGTCCTGTGGGTTTCTGACGCACAAGATCCAGCTAGTAACGATCACATCTAAATCTTTTTCATAAAAGTGATTTTAAAATTGCATAGAAACATTCATTTAATTAACAAAAAGTTTACAAAGGTGTACAAATCCTTTAAGGACCCATTATAAGGCTATGTTCACAGATTTCAGGTTTTTTTTAATGGGAAAAATAGCGCTGCAAACAATGAATACCTTGGCGGAATGAGATTATTAGTCAATGGGGTTCCGTCAAGCTTGGTCGGATCCATCACAGCAATGTGGCTTCCGTTCTAAACAGAAGACACAACGCAGATGTCACTATGTCACTGTTTGTATCATCACAATTGCTCTCTTGTAAGTGACGTATTATCTATTTTTTACTTGTATTTTATAATTTTTTTATGTTTTCCCAATAAAGATTATATAATTGCAATATGAACTTTGGTTCAGTCTGTGTACCTTTTAGTAGGCGATATCTGACAGAGAAAACATCTGTGTGCCTCTGTATGAAATCAAAGGCTTACAATGGTAAAGTAGGGCCCCGTGTGCACTATTATGGCATTGTAAAACACATATTCTATACTAATTAATTTCTTGATATATGTTTTAAGTAATCGCAGTTAAATTTTTCTGATAAAGAGCTCCAAATCCCCTAGACACAGGGTACTCTATGTATTGATGACAATACGACTCTTCATCATGTGATCGGCCCCGCCGCTGTACTCTATGTAAAAGCAGGAGCAGTAGTACATTGATCACATAGAGTACAGCGAGGCCGGTCACATGATGAAGAGTCGTATCGTCATCAAAGAAGACTGTGCAACTAGACGTCCGGTCCCTCGACAGCGCTATAAAAATCTATGACAATCTCAGAATCAGCACGACTGGGGACCGGACTGTATATTAGCGAGTGTATCACATACTGCAGTGAGTACTCTGCTAATCAGTTTTGTTCCCGACATAACACCTTTAGATACCTCATTCACGTACAGAATCTGCGTCAAAGTCCTGACACAATACCCCCCCAGTACCAGCCACAATGCCTGTCCTGTGCGAGACACAGAGACACAATATCCCCCCCCCCCCCTCAGTACCAGCCACAATGCTTGTCCTGTGCCAGCCACAATATGTCCCTAAAAGCCAGCCTCAACGCCCCCTTCAGTGCCAGTCGCAGCCCCCTAGCCACAACCAATACTTACCTCCCCTGCATTGTGGTTCTGTACCAGTAATATGAGTGTCTTGCCTAGGTCCATATTTGACAAAAATCTATTTGCATTAAATTATCAGGTGTGGACTTTTCTAATAATTCAATTCAAATCGTCACACAAATTTTTCATAAAATTGTTCAACTAAGAAACTGGAATCTGCAACGGATCACTTTATGTTAACTTGTCTCTGGGAGACCCTTAGATTATATCTGGAGTTGTCCATACTGAACAGATAAGAAACAAATTGATACTAAATAGAATTTTCTTGCAACAAATGATTTTTTTCTACTTTGCAGAATAGGAAGATCGCTGATTTCTAGGTAAGAACATTGGGTTTGTGCTTATCATAAAATAGTAATTCCATTTAGCTTTTGTGTGAGATTGAATCTATCGCATCCTGCAATCCGCTATGTGAATGTAAAGACGGGAGCATTATACAATTCTCTAATGCACTGGGATCACTATGTAGATTAGAAATCCCATATCCCACAATGGTTAAGCAGACACGTGCATCTCATAAATGATGAGTGCTTTATGACTTCTGACAGACGGCGACGCAAAGTGCCTTTTCCAGACTATGTACGAGTCACCATGAGCTGTCCCTGCATTGCCATCACTCTTTTCTACAGCTTTTGTAAAATGTAAAGATTTTTCACTGTGACTCATCCGATCGCAATCATATCCATCAAATTATTGTAATTTCCAGCTAAATGAAGACCCTTTATATCATGATAGAGTTACATGATAACATTCTGGCTGCTCGCAGCCACCATAGGTGGAGCTCACTGCATCTAGATTTATAATAAAACAATCTGTCTAATTCTCTTAGGCCCCATGCACACGGCTGTGCCCGTAATCACAGCCCGCAATCAAAGTATAGGAGCACGGCCCATAAAATACGAAAAATAGGACATGCTCCATAATTCCCGGCACGGTTCTACAGGACAGACACCCATACATAGCACTACGGAAAGGTGTCCGTGGCCAATCGAACCGAATGGGTCCGTAAAACTGCGGACCGTAGTACAGTCCGCGGTTTTACGGTCGTGTGCATGGGGCCTTAGGCCTAGTTAGACTAAGTGATCATTTACGTATTTAACACATAGAGACGCTTCTTACACTTATGAACCTGTGTCATACAGCAGAAGGCGACAGATCATTGGTCAGTATGGCCAGGGAAGGGGATTCAGTCTGGACAGGAAATGGATGTGCAGAGCTGTTCCTGGTCAGGCATGTGTGAGCAGAGCTACATGACACAGAGAAAGACAGTCTGCTATGAGAGTTACTTTGCAGAGGGAGAGACGGCCTGCCACAGAAGCTGCATGACACAGAAGTCAAGCTGCTACAAAAGCTGCTCTGCAGGGAGAGAACCGGCCTGCCACAGAAGCTGCATCACAGAGGCACAGATAGCCTTATCCGGGAGGCCTCAGTGAAAAGCAGTCAGCGTGGGTACCTAGGGAAAACAGTCCCGAGCTTGTCTGCGGCATCCAGGCCAAATAGAAAGGGCACCTGGTATACGGAGCAACTAACCTAGAGGGAAATAAAGACATCAGCTATTACAGATTCTGTCCCAAACATTTGCCATACAGTTGCCTAAGGATGCATTCACACATTGCGTTCAAATTTAGTTTTTTGCCTCAATATGACTGCAAAATTTGAACACTGCCTAAAAATTTCTCACCTCGTGCTATAAAATCTTTTTTAATTTGTATTCCTCTAACAAAACTCTCTTCAATTCTTTCTAGATTCAGCAACCTGGCCCATCTCCCACTAAGGGCTATAGTAATGCATTACCTCCTGTTAGTCGTTACACTGGTTGCGTGTTTTATTTTGTAGAAAATTATTTATTGGGCAAAATAATTATGTATTCAATTCCTTTATGTTTATTAATTGCAATTTAGGTGACTAGATATTTTTGCACGTTATCCTTGTTTTCTGTTGATCAAGACATCCTCATTAAATCCAATGTAATTCCATATTGTTGCACACAAAAACATGAAAAATTAGTGGGGGTAAATATTTTTATAGGCACTGTAGAATGGGATTTCTGCTGTATGTTCTGCATTAATCCATCTCCATCTTATTAAAGAATACCTCCAGTGGTAACACAACTTTCCATCCTTGCATTCCCCACTTCACTGCATACCACTCTCTACACTTCTATGTATCCTGTACTTAGCTTTTGAACTGCTGCCTTCTCTGTGCTTAGAAAAAGCCTCCATCTTGATTTTTAGATTTCCCCAGCTTTCTCTTCCTCTCTGCTTTGCTATCAATTCCATTATGCTTTAGCACAGCATCACATGACCAGCTAACGACCATACCACTTCTGCATGCTGGGGGACACGGTGATTATCATTCTTTCTCCTAAGTAAGCTGAGAAGCCATAAGTTTACAGACAGGGAAGCTGTGCTATATTCTTCTACATTATACCTGTGTGACAGGAACCTGTCTAATTATCAGTGGTAGCTAATGATGATAAAAGTTTCTGTCCCCCCCCCTGTATAATACTAGTGTGTACAGGAACTGCTGAAGCCTGTGATGGGTGACACATAGATCTCCATAGACTCAGGTAGAGAAAGTAGTCACCGAGCCTGATTCACACAGCTGCTCAGCAACGATCCCAGTCTGATATATAGAGATAAATAACAAGTGAGAGACTGACATATGGAATACCATAATGGTACACATAAAGAAGTTTAGTTTTGGACAGAGTGTCCCTTTAAAATAATTATTTCTATATAAAACCCTCTTCTTGTCCTTGCTTCGCCATGCCAATCCCAACCAGTGCTGCATCTACGTCATCATAAGAGTTAGATCAGGACAGTGTGTATCACTGAAATAATTAAATAATGAGTGGCTGCTTATTATCCTTGACCATTAACCGGCAAATAACAAATACAAATTAGATTTATTAAGGAAATTATCAGGCAGTGTGGTGCTTCTGTTAGTGCTTTGATGATGGGTCTGATATTGGGTCATCAGTCTGGCAATTAGAGATTTTTTTCTTACGTGAATTATTCTCGTTGTGCAAAAAATTAATGATATCTTATGACCACTTTTTCAATTAGGAAAATTGCTCCATATGAAAAACATTCATGGTTTGGACAACTTTCCATTTCTGAGTATGAAGGTTATAATATAAACCTTGAATATCTATTTCATTGTCCCAAAACTCCAAAACCTTGGGACTGGGATGTTTTGTAGTGGACCCAATACTTAAAAGTTTCCTGGCCAAAAAGACGGAAATGGTTCCTGCTGACTGCAGTTCGGGAAAAGGAAACGGCAACATTTCAGGGCACTTTTGAAAGTTGATAACCCTTGAGTCTTTCTGGTTGTGTGGCCATCCTTAGGGGTGTACGACCTGGCTATGAAGGCTTGGGTACCGGAGCTTTCACTGCCAATTTCGGACTAAAGTCCCTTTTACATGGGCCAATTATCGGGCAAACGAGCATTCCCTGAATGCTTGTTCCCAATCATTGCCCTGTGTAAACAGGGGAACTATTCGCCGATGAACGTGCAAACAGGGAGATGTGCTGTCGACATGATAGAAATGTATGAGGACGAGCGATAGTAGTAACATGCTCTCTGCCCCATACATAGCTTTCTGTGAAGGAGCAAACAAGCGCCGATCAACGAGCTGACTCATTGATTGGCGCTTGTTTACATGGCCCACATCGGGTCATGTAAGAGGACCTTTAGTGCTCTGTAGAATGGCATAAAGAGACAATTTTTTGATTGGACAGTGTTATTTAAGCAAATGTTTAGTAGTGCTATTAGAGCACCTGAGGGCAATGTAATTTGTGCACTGTGTGGTTGCATTATTTGGGCACTATATGGTACACCATAAGAGGGGCACAAATCGATAGTACTGCTCAGGACACCAATTAATCTGTTAGGCAAATTAGAGCCAAAAATAGAGTTGGTGGGGTTCCAGTTCTGAGTCCCCATTCTGAGGCCTGTTCACATCAGCGTTGGCTTTCCGTTCCGGGGTTGCGTTGGAGGTTTCCGTCAGGTGAACCCAGCACGGAAAGTCAAACTAAAAGCACAGCTTCCGTTTCCGTCACCATTGATATCAATGGTGATGGAAATATTGCTAATGGTTTCCGTTCGTCACCATTCCGGCAGGTTTCCGTTTTAACGATGGAATCAATAGCGCAGTCGACTGCGGGATCTGGATGTATACCAGCCAAACGTATATACCAAAAAGACACCACTTTGGCAGATATGTTTGGCTATTAAATACTATGGCCACAACGGCATATAATCCCAACATGCAACACATGTGTGAATTTTTTCTGCAGCATGTGAATTGGGCTTTGTAAAGCCTCATTCCCTCACATTGTACTGGACTCAGATTTTTGGTATGGAATTCCACCTCAAAACTCTGCAACCATTACATGTGAACTTAGTCTTAAAGGGTTTTCCAGTCTGTCCACACATCACAACTACAAAGTGATTGGCTGCTGCGTTCATGTGTCAAGACGGCATGTGATTACAGAAGCGGAGTAAACAAAGACCTTGGGAGTCACACAACCTTTGGTGCTGTATATTGGGCATGTTGTATTATTTTAATACATATTCGGTTTATTTAAGGTTTTTTTTTATGGGGCTGGAACACCCCTTTAAACCAGCCATGTTCCTTGGACTTTATTTGTTAGATAGATAGATAGATAGATAGATAGATAGATAGATAGATAGATAGATAGATAGATAGATAGATAGATAGATAGATAGATAGATAGATAGATAGATAGATAGATAGATAGATATGCACAACTCAATTTGCATAATGGTAAGCAAGCTAAAGAGTCCCTTCAAGCCCAACCAGCTTACAGAAGTACCTCCAACCTCTGGGAATTAATATTGTAGAAATGCATTACTAAACTCCAAACCTGCAGAAACCACAGCACAGCACAGCACAGTTAGGTCCAGAATTATTTGGACAGTGACACAATCTTCATGATTTGGGCTCTGCATGCCGCCACATTAGATTTGAAATGAAACAACAGAGATGCAATTGAAGTGTAGACTTTCAGGTTTAATTCAAGGGGTTGAATACAAATATCCTGTGAAACGTTTAGCAATTGCCACCATTTTTCTACACAGCCGCCTCATTCCAGGAGCTCAAAAGTAATTGGACAAATTAACTTTACCATAAATAAAACATTGTTTTTTTAATACTTTGTAGAGAATCCTCTGCAGGCAATGACTGACTGAAATCTGGAACCCATGGACATCACCAAACGCTGGGTTTCCTTCTTTGTGATGCTTTGCCCGGCCTTTACTGCAGCGTCTTCACTTGTTTGCTAGTTTGTGGGTCTTTCTGCCTTAAGTTTTGTCTTAAGCAAGTGAAATGCAGCTCGATCGGGTTGAGATCTGGTGATTGACTTGGCCATTGCAGAATATTCCACTTCTTTGCCTTATAAACTCCTGGGTTGCTTTCGCAGTATGTTTTGGGTCATTATCCATCTGTACTATGAAGCAACGTCCAATCAACCTGCTGCATTTGGTTGAATCTGAGCAGAAAGTAAATCCCTGAACACGTCAGAATTCATCCGGCTGCTTCTGTCTTCAGTCACATCATCAATAAACACTAGTGACCCATTGCCTTTGGCAGCCATGCATGCCCATGCCATCACCCTGCCCCCACCATGCCATCACCCTGCGCACACCATGCCATCACCCTGCTCCCACCATGCCATCACACTGCCGCCACCATACCATCACTCTGCCCCCACCATGCCATCACACTGCCTCCACCATGTTTTACAGAGGATGTGTTGTGTTTTGGTTCATGAGCCATTCCAAGCCTTCTCCATACTTTCTTCCTCCCATCATTCTGGTACAGGTTGATCTTAGTTTCATGTTCCAAAACTGGGCGGCTTCTTTACATGTTGTTTGGCAAAGTCTAATCTGGCCTTTCTATTTTTGAGGCTGATTAATGGTTTGCACCTTGAGGTGAACCCTCTGTATTTGCTCTCATGAAGTCTTCTCTTTATGGTGGACTTAGATACTGATACACCTACTTCCAGGAGAGAGCTCTTCACTTGGGTAGATGTTGTGAAGGGGTTTTTCTTAACCATGGAAAGGATTCTGCCACCACTGTTGTCTTCCGTGGACGTCCAGGCCTTTTGGAGTTCACAAGATCACCAGTGCGCTCAGTTTTTTTCAAGAATGTACCAAACTGTTGATTTGGCCACTCCTATTGTGCTTTCTCTCTGATGGATTTCTTCAGTTTTTTTCAGCCTAACGATGGTCTGTTTCACTTGCATTGAGAGCTCCTTTGACCTCATGTTGTGGGTTCACAGCAACAGCTTCCAAATGCAAATGCCACACCTGGAATCAACTCGAGACCTTTTACTTGCTTAATTGATGATGGATTAATGAAGGAATAGCCCATGCAGCCCATTAAATCGCTTTTGAGATAATTGTCCAATTATCTTTGATCCCTTGAAAAAGAGACAGCTACATATTAAAGAGCTGTAATTCATAAACCCTTCCTCAAATTAGGATGTGAATACCCTCAAATTAAAACTGAGAGTATTCACTTTAAGTCCATATTGATTATATAACTGTATATTCAATTTGTTTTGGTAAACAGCTAAAATGCTAAAACTTGTGTCACTGTCCAAATAATTCTGAACCCAACTGTACCTGTTGTGTTCGCTCTGCTTTCTTCTTTACTATATTACATTTTCTTCGAGGCTCCAAGTAGAATAATGCACAAGCCAAAAAAATTAAATACCCTATATGTGAATGTGTCTATATGTGGATCAACTGTATGCTGTAACAACTATAGTGGCTGCTCTGAAGCCTGGTAGCTATGGGCCCATTGTATCTCAAATGAATGAACCATCTGGCAATCTTTATTTTGTGTTAAAGGAGTTGTCCCATCTTAACGACCCCATTGCATATTTCCTATTAGGGCATATGGAAGTCATAACCAGAGTAATACTACAAAGATGTGTCCGTCTGCAGATTCCCCAGTAGATCAACTGATCACCGGTAGGTCTGCATTTTGAAAAGTGGTTGTCCCGATTAAATACATATAAATTGGCGAGAACATTTCAGCGTAGGGCTAACTGGAAAATAACTCAGAATCAGGTGTAGATGACAATTTGGGCAGTAGAGCTATTCCTGAGGTCCCATAGCTCCTTAATCAGATACAATACTCTTTAAATTTAAAGTTAGGACCTGCATCAAAAGTATTTTATTGGCTAAAGTGGTAACAAAAAAGCAAAGTAGCAGTTCTCAATATCAAGCAGCAGCTGCAAAAGCAAATAGGATTTTAGGGTGCATAAAAAGAGAGATAAAAACCTGTGATTCAAATATAATATTACCCCTGTATAAATCCCTTGTAAAGCCACATCTTGAATATGGAATTCCGTTTTGGGCTCCAAATTGTAAAAAGGATATAGGTGAACTGGAGAGGGTTCAAAGGCGGGTGACTAGATTTTTAAATGGGATGGGATTAACATGAATAAGTATATGTGTGGTCAATACAAAGAACTAGCATATAATCTGTTCCTTTCAAGGACTCTACAAAGGACCAGGGGACATTCATTGCATGTGGAAGAAAGATGTTTCAGACATCAATATAGGAGAGGATTCTTTACAGTTAGAGTAGTTAAACTATAGAATGCCCTACCCCAAGAGGTATTAATGGCAAATACTATGTCAGCATTTAAAAAAAAAAAAAAATCACTATATGATTATTTACTGACAAATGGCATTGAGGGTTATAACTAATTTAGCAATGAGAGACGTGTAATGGATTGGGAAAGGTTGAACTTTATGGACCTGTGTCTTTTTTTAACCTATGTAACTATGTAACTATATGGAAGGGGCCATTACCTATTTAGTGCCGTAGGCTCAGATGATTCTTGGCCCCCTCAGGCACCAGGGTCGGGTGCGACTGCTTGCACCCCCTTCAACTACGCCCCTGAATCATGACAGTGTATGCCGAGAAAATCCACGCGGGAATCGAGGGGGCAGCAGTTTCCACAGGGCATTCCGCTGGTTAGTTATTCAGGTCAAGTTGTTTTAATGGTTTTGTTTATGTGCAAACTTGTGAGATGTTCAAATAAAAGTCAGCTCCTTGTACAGTCTTTTCCTGTCTCTCCGCTTGGTGACAGCTATAAATATGTTTATTGTTCTTCTGCTGTCGTTATATAAAGAAGGTACATTGGAGAAATGATGGATGTGGAGCTGTATCTCAGGAAAACATGTGAATAATTAATGGATCATTTTAATCTTCAGAAAACAAAAAACGTGGCCAGAACTGTTTCACATTGGAAAACACACGCAATACCCACATATGCATTTTCCCTTTTTTGTGTGTTATGTGATCGAGATATCACGTGGCAGCGATGATCCTTGACATCCCAATGTAGACCCTTCTTCCAACTTCAGTGTGAACAGATAATGTAGCCACTGCCGTATTAATACATTCTAATAATGTGATTCAAAAATACAAGAGGATCTGGCAGCTGGTCTGTATTAATAAGCCTATGCAATCTGTGGAGGGTTATATAGAGGACACGCAATCACTGGCGCTTTTGTAATATTATACGTAAATCATTTGTTCAGCTATTGTCCCAATGAAATATGTCGTTATATGCTGAAGTAAAGGGAAATTTCACCACGCCAGGCTCCTTTAAGATTACATCCTATCAAAAATGAATTGGTGAGCACAATCACTTCAACTACTTAGCCCCCCTGAAGGGCCAGTGAAGGGACCAAAGTTGAGCCCTGCTCCCGAAGACTACAAAGACACGGAGCTCATCAGGGTCATGTGACACCCCCCCCCCCCCTAAATTCTGAGGAAGGAGCTACTTCTTCTGGACTTAGAAGGACAATCCCTTTTCTTATGCCCTATTAGGAAATATGGACATCCTAGAGGGTGGACTGGACCCTCTCAATGAGCCAGAGCAGGGATCTGAGGAAGGAAGCCTTTTTGTTTTCCGAAACATGACGGATGGTGTGTCCTGTCTAGGACACTATACCTCTGTTTGGTGACGTCGCTAAGCACAGTCATAGTCTTTACATATCTATACATATGGAGCGCTACCAGCTGGAGCTTATCTACAATTAATAAAGTATAGTCAATTTCTTTGTCTTACTACATTGGATAATACCCTCTGGATGGGACTCTAACAACAGGATCATCCGCTTTAAAAACGGACTTGTTAAAAGATGTTAAAAGATTCTGGAAATTGAAACTCAAATACCAGGTAAGTGAAACCAAATCTCGCGAGATTACGAGCTAAACGAGATTTGGTTTCACTTGCCGGAATCTCACAGAAAAGATTCAGAAGTGTCAGGATTCTGAGTACACATGACGTCCAGGCTGGATGGTCATGTGTATTCATTATCAGGATGTAGTAATGTTAGGGCTTGTGTATGTAGCTGCACATAGTGATATAACTATATCGCTAGTGCAGTGTAAATGAATGGAGAGGAGTGCATGATGACGATTGGTCAGCATCATACACTCCTCTGTACAACGCCCACTTGGTGGAAAGTAAAAGTACGCCCACTTGGGCATTAAGAAAGCTCATTAGCATAAACCAAAATCGCTCCTAATGTTGTGAAAAAAGATTGTTTTTTTAAATAAAAAGCATTACTGTCACCTACATTACAGCGCCCATCTCCTTATATAGGAGACAGGGCACTTATAATGTGGTGACAGAGCCTCTTTAAAGGGGTTTTCCCATGAGGGATATTTATGATATATCCACAGGATATGCAATAACTGTCAGATAGATGCGGGTCCCACCTCAGGGACCTGCACCTATCTCTGTGTTGCGGCAGAAGCAGGTGAATTCCGACCATGAATTAGGAAAGAGAGTAGCTCGCTGAGCTACGCTGTTTCCGTAAGTCCCATAGAACTGAATGGTAGTTACGGAAACCGCGTAGCTCGCATTCTATGCTGCTTCCGTAACTGCTATTCACTACTATGGGAGTTATGGAAACAGCGTAGCTCAGCGAGTTATGCGGTTTTCGTAACTCCCGACCATATAGTCAGGAAGTAGCCGGGAGGCAGAGGGAGCAGAAAAAGGTAGAATGGGTTTTTTTCGGCCCCGTTCTAGAGGTAGGTGCTGGTCCCAGAGGTGGGACTCAACTGATCACTCAACACGATCATGTTGTGGTGGACTTGACGCGATCATGCTCTGGTGGACTCGACGCGATCATGTTCTGGTGGACTCGACACGATCATGTTCTGGTGGACTCGACGCGATCATGTTCTGGTGGACTCGACGCGATCATGTTCTGGTGGACTCGACGCGATCATGTTCTGGTGGACTCGACTCGATCATGTTCTGGTGGACTCTACGCGATCATGTTCTGGTGGACTCGACGCAATCATGTTCTGGTGGACGCTACGCAATCATGTTCTGGTGGACTCGATGCAATCATGTTCTGGTGGACTCTACGCAATCATGTTCTGGTGGACTGGACGCAATCATGTTCTGGTGGACTCGATGCAATCATGTTCTGGTGGACTCGACGCAATCATGTTCTGGTGGACTCACTGCAATCATGTTCTGGTGCACTCAACGCAAACATGTTGTGGTGGACTCAATGCGATCTTGTTCTGGTGGACTCAACGCAATCATGTTCTGATTCATGTATTACATGATTGACCATTGATTTGAATGGCACGTAATACTACATTTCCCCTGCAGTTCTATCACCTGGTAATATAACCTGATCGCCAAAAAAGCCAGCCCAGATCACCTAATCACTGGGGCTGCTAAATTTTTGTGAAGGGGTTGTCCATCTTGGACAAGTTCAACCTCTTTAACAGGACTCATAGCAGAAGTGCCCTTATTGGCAATTTCAAGAAATGGGGTGGCATTTAGCAGTTGCAATAATTTGATAGGATATCATACCACATCCATTTGAATGCCTTTTTTTTCTCTCTCCAAAACCAAAAGGGGTTGACAGCAAATATAATATCACAAACACACGTTTTTTTTTAATGACAATTAATATGGATGCCATTACAGTTTCTTCATAACTATTTTCAGAATTGTGTATGGCAAATCTATCTATTTAGGCAGCGATTTCTTTGGTGGAATGTATGACCGATTTTTCCAGTTAGAGTTGGATAAACCTGAGGCACAACCCCTATGGCAGCTGTAATAGTGCCCATTAATTGGCATGGGTAGAGGCGTAACTTTAAACTTCTAAGCCTAAATGCAAAATCTGTAAAAGGGCCTCCACCTACCATGTGCCATTACTGGTGTCTTCTTATTTGGCAAAGGCCCTTGCACTCTCTCAGGCACCAGGACCTGGGTGTGACTGCTATCTCTGCACCCCTTATTACACCCCCGGGCATAGTAAGAAAAGGAAATAACTGAAAAACAGCCGAATATATACCAACGATCCAGGGACTTATTACTGGAAAGTTTTTTATTTTTGTGGAAGAAAAGCTGCTGTACACCTCTTGGCCTCTGCTGATTGCTTCTCCGGATAAGTAATAACTGGTGTTTACTATCTACCGCAGCCCTTTAATAGAAGCCAAACTCCAGAACCCAGAAGAGTAATGAGAGGACTGCTGAGAGGTCTCCCCTCTAATATGCAGCTGTCACAGATTACTGGACCTGACAAATAGAGGCAATAATAGTCTGCAATGGATACGCTACAAAAAACGAGAGAGCAAAGACCCTTCTCATCATCCCTCATAAACCGCAATCCCTTGTCTTACTCAAACACATTTATTAACATAGCTTCTGTTGCCATTTCATTTGCATAAAGCAATTGTGTTAGGGAAGTGGATTTTTATGCTGCCCTTAGGAGAAAGACTCAGAGGTTTCGCTTTATTTATCATTGATGCCATCCATTATTCATAATGGAGATACTGTTATATGCAAAATGATTGGAGCCCCCGAGCTCCCACCGCCGGGCTGCAACCGAGAAAGTTAAGGGCACCATGGCTTCTTATGGAAATCAGCCTCCCCAAGTTTCAGAACCTGCTAAACTTCAAAAGACCAGTCAATCATAACAGCAATGTATGTATTTTGCCAATGCAACATTTTGGAAGCGGGAAGGATTGTGTAGTGAGAATTATCAAGGATTTAATTTTCCAAAATTAAATATTTAGTCAAGGGATTCTTTGGGAATACATAAAAATCTGTAAATTAACAGTACTAGACGTGTGATAAATGCTGAGGGTCCGGCTTGAGAAATCACCAGGAATTAGCTGTTATTGCTGGGGAACATGCACAAGGGTGTAGCTAAGGGGTCCACCGGTTATGTGCCCTGGGTGCTGGGTGCCAGGTGGGGTGCCAACAAGTCACTTTGACTTGGCCAGGATATTTTCATACAGGGATGGGGATAGCAAACTGAACTTTTGCCGGGTATATAGGAATAGCCTAGATACAACAAGAGCATGAGGCTGGCCTACCATTTAGCCCCCTGAATTGTCAATTATGTGATCCAAGGATGGCCTTGGTCTGCCAGAGTGAGAGTCACTTTTTACTCTGGCTCAAAATCGAGGGTCCAGTATGGGGAACCCCTCTCTATGACGTCCAAATGTCCTAATATGACGTATAGAAAGTATTATAGTCCTGAGAAAACCTCTATGACTGTACATTAATCATTCCCACTGTCAAATTCCTTATTACTAAACACATTTTCCAGGGTTTGCGGTGTACTCACATCGCTGCTTACAATCCCCTTTTGTATCAGAAAATGTATTGATGTTGATATGACCAAGGTGTAAGGTCGGACCTACAGTACTGATCATCCTGCCCCTGCTGGTTAATGAAAATATATCCACTATACTTACACAGGCAGAGCAGGTAGAGAGAGAGAGAGGAAGCAGCGGTATGTATAACAATGCAGATTGTTGTGCCATTTAGGGGATGTGGAAATTTTTGTTTGTTTCACTGCAGAGTTGTTCTTAAAGGAGGTTCCCGAACATAGAAATTTATGGCATATCCTCCATCTATCTGGACAACGGAAGTCCCCAGCCCCCTTTCCTGGTGAGACAGCCAATAGACAGCAAGGTTATCCATTCCTATGGGAGTTACAAAAACATTTGAGCTGAGCTCAATTCAATCTCAGCCTGGATGAGGTGTTTAGCGGCAGCCTCATCAAGTGGTGGGAGGGCAGAGATCAGGGCACCCCCATTCTCCCGAAAGTTGAAGGTCACATGGGTGGTCCTCTCAGCTATCAAACATTTAAGGCATATATCCGGTGGAAAAGGCTACATTGACCATCACAAGACATTTTAACAATACATAAAGCTATTTTCACCAATTTGGAAAATCTAAATCTATCAGGAAAGAAAAGATCTGTCAGGACCACCAGTTACAGCTGCATTTAAGAGCATTTTGACACACGATGAGGTCATTGATTTAAAAATTTTATTCTACTTCACTTCCATGTAATAAGAAAATGCCAAAACAGTGCCGGGCCCCGGCTCCTAAGAGTGCTGAATGGCCATACATTTTTCCTGCAGCAGCCGAAATGAAGTATTAGATGCCGAATGGTTGACCATGTAATACATGGATGGATCAGGTTCGGGAGAGTGGCCCATTCTTAGCAGTTCCCCAATCTAACTAATAGAAGGGGACCCCCTCTATAGCATCTATATAGCCACACTGGGTGCAATTTTGTGGCACTCGGAGAAGTTGTTACTTATTTTCCAAAACATATCAGTGAATCAGAATGAGAGTTCTCGAAGCTAAGACAGAAACCCACTCGTGGTTGATCTCCACTTTTTGGAAATTCTTATTTTGAAAAAAAACCATAGAAGAGCTGTGCTCCTGATTTTGGTAATTTTCACGTACATGCACAGATGGCCTATTGTCATTGCCTACGCTCTGCCGGCCTGCCAATGTTTAGACCCGCCGCTGCCTCCTATACCGCCAGCATCGTACTGAAGCTGACAGAATGCAATGAGCTCCACTTTTGATATCAACTTCTTCATTTGCATGTAAAATCGGCCTTGCGTTTGGTGAAAGATGTTGATGAGGTTTTGGTCTTTCATTGTGATGAACAGTATTAAGATTTCATTTATTTATTCCATATTACCCAGCTAGCCCATTTAATTGACATTCATTATATTGCCTCTTGATCAAATCCCGTAGACGAGGAATAAGGCAGCAATTTTCTTTGACGATTGCTGAAATTAACACATAACGAACTAATGATTTCAGGAGTCAGATTTCTCTTTATTAAGCATCTAATTAAAAATAATCCGCAAAGGATTTGGAGGACTACAGAAACAAAGACTATATCTAAGAAGACTCTGGTTAGAAATGAAAGGACCATACGAATTGTAACTCTTCCCATATTTCAGTTTGGAAGTTTTAGTTTTTTTACTTCCATTACAAACACCAAAAACAAGGGGTTTATTCAGGGGCGTAACTAGGCAAGACTGGGCCCCATAGCAAACTTTTGACTGGGGCCCCCCCTCTGCTGGGTATCACACAACCCCCCCCCCCCTTGTAGATAGTGCCACCCTATAGATTCCACCACACAGAGCCCCCCTATAGATAGCACCATACACAGCCCCCTGTAGATAGCGCCATACACAGCCCCCTGTAGATAACATGTTACAGCCCCAAATCCCCCCTGTAGATAACGCCATACCCCCCTGTAGATAATGCCATACAGCCCCCTGTAGATAATGCCATACAGCCCCCCTGTAGATAACGTCTTACAGCCCCAAATCCCCCTGTAGATAACGCCATACAGACCCCCCTGTAGATAACGCCATACAGACACCCCATAGATAACGCCATACAGACCCCCCTGTAGATAACGCCTTACAGCCACCCTGTAGATAATGTCTTACAGCCCCAAATCCCCCCGGTAGATAACACCATACAGCCCCCTGTAGATAATGCCATACAGCCTCCATGTAGATAACGCCATACAGACCCCCCCTGTAGATAACACCATACAGACCCCCCTGTAGATAACGCCATACAGACCTCCCCTGTAGATAACGACATACAGACCCCCCTGTAGATAACGCCTCACAGACCCCCCTGTAAATAAAGCCATACAGACCCCCCTGTAGATAACACCATGCAGAACCCCCCCTGTAGATAACGCCATACAGACCCCCCCATAGATAATGCCATAAAGCCCCCCCCCCCCAAAAAAAAAACGGCCTATAGTTTGTCCTACAAAAGACATGCATTCCCTATCCACAGGATAGGGGATACATGTGTGATCGCTGGCAGCAATAAGGAGAACGGGGGACCGAAAGCCCCCCGAAGTTCTCCATGAAAAACCTCGGACTTCCGGCGTCTGCGCAGTTCAATAAAAATGAAAGGAGCGCTGGTCACGCATGCGCACAAGCGCGACCGTTCCGCAAGTCATTTCTATGGAGCTGCAGACAAACCCCGGAAGTCCGAGGTTAGTCATGGAGAACTTCGGGGGACTTTCGGTCCCCCATTCTCCTTATCACTGGGCGTCCCAGCAATCACACATGTATCCCCTATCCTGTGAAGAAGGGGATGCATGTCTATTGTAGGAACAACCCCTTCAGTGGCGTCGCGCTGTAGCAGCCATGGCGGCTGCTAGAGGAGCCTCTGGCCATGGGGGGGGGCCTGTGCCGGCGGGTGGCACGGGCCCCCTCATGCTGCGGGCCCCGTAGCAGCCGCTACGGCTGCTATAGCGGTAGTTACGCCACTGGGTTTATTCATAATTTGGATCAAGTGAAGATTATGTCCCCCTCCCTGACTGAACAAGTGAAGATTATGTCCCCCTCCCTGATAGAACAAGTGAAGATTATGTCCCCCTCCCTGATAGAACAAGTGAAGATTATGTCCCCTGCTTCCTCAGTGACATTGGGGGAGATTTATGGGCTGTCTTATAGTAAGAATGCTGTTTGTTGCCCATAGCAACCGCACAGCTTTCATATATTAATGAGCTCAGGTAAAATGAAAGCTGTTCTCTGATTGGTTGCTATGGGCAACAAACGACATTCTTACTGTAAAAGAGCTTGATAAATCTCCTCATTAACCCCTTAACCGCGTACCGATGGATATATCCGTCGCTCCGATCTCGTGGGTACTGCCAGTGTACCCACGCGATCAGCGACAGGAGCACGGCTATTATACACTTCCTGGCCCCCCCTACTCTGAATGGTCCCCGGTTATAAGTGGTGACCCCAGGGTTCAGTGCTGGGACCACTATTATTCAACTTATTTATTAATGATATAGAGGATGGGATTAATAGCACTATTTCTATTTTTGCAGATGACCCCAAGCTATGTAGTATTGTTCAGTCTGTGGAAGATGTTCGTAAATTGCAAGCGGATTTGAACACACTGAGTGTTTGGGCGTCCACATGGCAAATGAGGTTCAATGTGGATAAATGTAAAGTTATGCATCTGGGTACCAACAACCTGAATGCATCATATGTCCTAGGGGGAGCTACACTGGGGGAGTCACTTGTTGAGAAGGATCTGGGTGTACTTGTAAATCATAAACTCAATAACAGCACAATGTCAATCAGCTGCTTCTAAGGCCAGCAGGATATTGTCGTGTATTAAAAGAGGCATGGACTCGCGGGACAGGGATATAATATTACCACTTTACAAAGCATTAGTGAGGCCTCATCTAGAATATGCGGTTCAGTTCTGGGCTCCAGTTCATAGAAAGGATGCCCTGGAGTTAGAAAAAATACAAAGAAGAGCAACGAAGTTAATAAGGGGCATGGAGAATCTAAGTTACGAGGAAAAATTAAAATAATTAAACCTATTTAGCCTTGAAAAGAGACGACTAAGGGGGGACATGATTAACTTATATAAATATATTAATGGCACATACAAAAAATATGGTGAAATCCTGTTCCTTGTAAAACCCCCTCAAAAAACAAGGGGGCACTCCCTCCGTCTGGAGAAAAAAAGGTTCAACCTGCAGAGGCGACAAGTCTTCTTTACTGTGAGAACTGTGACCCTATGGAATAGTCACCGCAGGAGCCGTCACAGCAGGGACAGGAGATGCTGCAAAAAAGGCTTTGATAATTTCCTAGAATGAAAAAATATCCGCTCCTATGTCAATGTGTAGAGGTTTTTCCCTTTTCACATCTCTTGGTTGAACTTGATGGACATGTGTCTTTTTTCAACTGTACTAACTATGTAACTATGTAGATGATGCCACACAGACCCCCTGTATATGATGCCACACAGACCCCCTGTATATGATGCCACACAGCTCCAATGTGGATGATGCCCCACAGCCTCCCTATAGATGATGCCACACAGCCTCACTGTAGATAATGCTATACAGCACAGATATAGATGATGCCACACAGACCCCCTGTAGTTGATGCCACACAGCCCCCTGCATATGATGCCACAGTCTCCCTGTATATGATGCCACACAGCCCCGATGTAGATGATGCCACACAGACCCCCTGTACATGATGCCACACAGCCCACTTTATATGATGCCACACAGCCCCCTGTATATGATGCCACACAGCCTCCCTGTATATGATGCCACACAGCCTCCCTGTATATGATGCCACATAGCCTCCCTGTATATGATGCCACACAGCCTCCCTGTATATGATGCCACACAGCCTCACTGTAGATGCCAGACAGCCCCCCTGTATATGATGCCACACAGCCCCCTGTATAAGATGCTGCACAGCCCAGATGTAGACGATGCCACACACACCTCTCCAGAGAAAGCATCACACCCTCCCTCCCTCCCTGTAGTAATTTTCCGGGACTGTCCAGAATTTACAGAGACAGTAAAATTCACTACAGTTGACAACTATGCACAATGCCCCCTGTACTAGCGCCACACTACCCTTGTACTGAGCGCAACAATACCCGACATTTATTAATAAAATTCCGCCTGAATCCCCTACACACTCACCGATGCAGCACCGTCTTCAGGTGTGGTCTCTAGTCTTAACGGGTTCTGCGAATGAGGCGCGATGACGTCATCATGCCGTCGATAGCCAGCAAGGAACCAATAGTTCTCTTGCCTTTTGAATCCTCATGGCCCAAATCCGTTTTTAACGGTTGTTACGTATATTGTCGGCCGTTGAAAATGGATCTATCTACGTGAAAACGTCCAAAAATAGGGCATGTCCTATTTTTTTATGGCCAATATTCACCCATAAAACATCATTGTTCTGAAAACGTCCGTGTGACGGCCGTTCAAAAAACGTCCGTCACAAGGCCGTTTTTAACTGTCGTGTGACTGTAGCCTAAAGGGTTAATTGCAGACACTCCAGCCTATTATAAATAAAACCAATGTCATCGAATTCATGAAACAGCACTATTCACTTGCAAACAATCTGGACTGGAAAAACTGCCATCAACCTCTGCGTTGGATCGCTCGTCGCCAATGTTGTGATGGATATTCTTGGAAGTGCATTTACAAGAACGGCGCCTCATCATGGGTATCCATCAGAAAGGGCTCTTTCTTTGAAAAGTCCAACTGGTGCCCACACGTAACATATAGAGTCTTACTGGAATAAATGTGAGGCTCGTATCAAGATGAAATGGGGTGTTCTTCGTGATTTGCTTCCTACATATCTTACAGAATTCATGTGGAGAGATCAGTTCAGCAAAGACGCATTGCAGAGCAGTTTACTGTTTAGGAGTATGATTATGTTTATGCTTCTAAATAAATTAATTGTAATCATTAAAAATATTGACAGGGGACATTTACTTCATTTGTGTAAACATTTGTGTCAAGTGAAGTTTAAGCAGGGGATATAATCTTCATTTGTTTAATCAGGGGGACATAAACTTCACTTGATCCCATAATTTTAGGATAGTGGGCAGAATCGTGAGTATCATCCTTTTTTCTCTCCTGTGGCCAACTATACATTCAGAATCGCTGGTATATGTCCCTGATACAGTCTAAACTTATACACTTCATTATTGGCCTTAAAGAGGCTCTGTCACCACATTATAAGTGCCCTGTCTCCTACATAAGGAGATCAGCGCTGTAATGTAGGTGACAGTAATGCTTTTTATTTTAAGAAAACGATCTATTTTCACCACTTTATTAGCGTTTTTAGCTTTAGGCTAATGAGTTGCTTAATGCCCAAGTGGGCGTGTTTTTACTTTAGACCAAGTGGGCGTTGTACAGAGGAGTGTATGACGCTGACCAATCAGTGACCAATCAGCATCATGCACTCTCTCCATTCATTTAGTCAGCGCATAGGGATCCTTTTAGATCACTATGTGCTGTCTTATGCTAACACATTAACAATACTGAAGTGTTTAGACAGTGAATAGACATTCCACGGGATGTCTATTCACAATCTCTGCACTTCGTTACTGTTTCTGTGGTAGTTACAGCAGAGGAAGCGTAATCTTGCGAGATTACGCTGTAGATGACAGGTTACAACGAGATCACGCTTGCTCTGCTGTAACTACCACAGAAACAGTAAAAAAGTGCAGAGATTGTGAATAGACATCCCGTGGAACGTCTATTCACTGTCTAAACACTTCAGTATCGTTAATGTGTTAGTATAAGACAGCACATACTGATCTAAAAGGATCCCTATGCGCTGAGTAAATGAATGGAGAGGAGTGTATGACGCTGATAAAAAGTGTTTTTTTTAAATAAAAAGCACTGCTGTCATCTACATTATAGTGGCCATCTCCTTATGTAGGCGATAGGGCACTTATAATGTGGTGACAGAGCCTCTTTAACTATGATATGTAACCCCCTAAATCTCCAGTTCCCGACATGATATACCTCTACCACCATTATCATCCTTTGACATTATCGGCAATGTACAGTTATATCATGACTGGAGAAAATATTCCTAGCACTGATCTAAAGGATAGCCATACACCTTCACGATTATAGTGCATGAGTGTAGAATTATAATGAGTGTAGAATTATATAGCGCTGGCGGCTGTTCTGCATACGGGAGCCATGGAGAAGCAGGACCCTCTGTCTCCTACTGCAGAGTAGATCCGCTGGCAGCACGGACTATGGACAGTCCGTGCTGCTGTTAGAAGCAGAAACGGTTATACAAGGTTTTTTTTAAAAAAAACAAAAAAAACTATTATGATGCACACTTTTGCACTCTATTCGTTTTTAGTGAAACTGGAGGTACGCTTTAACACAGATGCGACACAAAAATAACCAGGGATTGTTTTGGAGGTATCACCGGGATAATAGGGTTATGGTGAAGCATTCATCTGAACACTTTGCTATGGCACATGCTTCTATGCTAGCCAATAGGTAGTTAGGCTATGTTCACATCTGCGTCTGGCCATTCTGCTGTTCTGCTCCGTCAGAGGAGTAGAACAAGGGAATGATGGAAGCAACGGTTCTGTTGCAGCAGGGACCCCATCGGCGGCAGACAGAACTAATTGACTTTAATGGGTTCCGTCAGATTTCTGTAGGGGTGTCCGTGGTTTTACCGGAAACAGCGCAGCATACTGCGCTATTTTCCGGTAATCTCTGCCGGACCTGCGATTGAGGCCCCTAACGGAGCCTCCAACACATATGTGAACAGGCCCATAGCTGCTCGCCCCTGGCAGATAATAATAATAATAAGGTCATAGATTAGGTAATAATGCACAATAAAAGCATCACTAAAAAGGAAACTAGACTCTGTTTTTTAAAAGCAATAGTTTAATTTATAAATCAACAAGGCGTTGGTAAATTTTCTCAAGGAATAATACTTAATGGTAATTTTTTCTTCATACTGCACTTGTATACAACAGATTCCAGCACACTGCAATTCACAAGCTGGGAATAATGACTACATGCCCATGTCTAAATTGTATTGCATCTAGCGGCGGAAATTATAGTGTATCAATCTTTATTCCCGTAAGTGGCTTGGTCTTCAGTACGTTTTCAGTGGCTGCGGCAGCAGTAGTCGGGGAAAAAATGTACGGCCAAATTATGATTTAAAGGCACAGAACCAAGGGAGGTGTACCGGGCAAGACAAATGGCTTTCTTCTGTTTAAAATATATGAAACATTTAGTGCTATGCAGCTTGCTCTATTCCAGATGACGATGGATGCCGAAAACATATGAAATAATAATTACATTGACTGATTGGGAAATGAGACGAAAGACCACATGTTTAATACATGGTGTTCAGATATGAGACACTTTACAGCTAAATATTGTAATTTATTAATAAGTCATCAATATATTTAGTGTTCCTCCATAGTGAAATGTCACTGCTTAGAAATGTTTGTTTGTTTGTTTGTCTATCACAGAACAGTTCTCTTAATGGAATGTGTCATCAGAGAATGACCTATTGTTTAAATCAAGTTCTTATGTTAAACAAATTTTTTTAAATTTTTTGTCGATTTTGTTTTTTATTTTCTATGTCACTATCTGTATTAAATCATAATCCTAAAATCTTGCCGTTTTCACACTGGCTACTGAGCCACACAATAGACTGACCCTTCCTGTTCTGTAGAGATCACTTCTCAGCAGTCATCTTATTATTATCACAGACAGAATTACAAGGACAGGTAACACCTCTATATAGATAATACAAGACCCACCATTCATAATAGACTGACCCTTCCTGTTCTGTAGAGATCACTTCTCAGCAGTCATCTTATTATTATCACAGACAGAATTACAAGGACAGGTAACACCTCTATATAGATAATACAAGACCCACCATTCATAATAGACTGACCCTTCCTGTTCTGTAGAGATCACTTCTCAGCAGTCCTCTCATTATCACAGGCAAGAATATGACAGGTAACACCTCTATATACTGTAGATAACAAGGTATACACCATTCATAATAGACTGACCCTTCCTGTTCTATAGAGATCACTTCTCAGCAGTCCTCTCATTATCACAGGCAAGAATATGACAGGTAACACCTCTATATACTGTAGATAACAAGGTATCCACCATTCATAATAGACTGACCCTTCCTGTTCTATAGAGATCACTTCTCAGCAGTCCTCTCATTATCACAGGCAAGAATATGACAGGTAACACCTCTATATACTGTAGATAACAAGGTATCCACCATTCATAATACACTGACCCTTCCTGTTCTATAGAGATCACTTCTCAGCAGTCTCCTCCTAATCATTACAGGCAGGATTACAATGAAAGGTAACACCTCTCCTGCCGAAACGCACGTCGGGTCTGGTGTCTCTGCAGGCTGCTGGAGCATACATACATGGGTAAGCTGTTCTGTGGCCATACATCTGGCTCTTTTCTATGTCATTACATTTATATACATTGATTTTAGGTAGGAACATAGAAACAGCATTACGTCACTTCATGTCAATATATCCATTTATTATATGGTATTCCTTTTTTCCCATGTTGCTTCCACCTGCAGGACATCTGTTTGCACTGCATGGTTCTATTTTTATTCATGTACTTTGTATGTTTATCTATGTCAAATAAAGCTTTTTTCATATTTCTATTAAATTAAGTGTTAATTGACCTTTATTTATAGGCGATACTGTAGATAACACAGGATCCACCATTGATAATAGGTGATGGACACAGCTCCCCCCTCCCTGTACAATGACCTCTGAACAGGTCACAGAGCATGCCTAGAAAACTCTTCCATAGAAGTCAATGGGTCTCCTCCTGTCCATTGGAGGTGGACTTGCTTGGGAGTCCACCAGCCAGCATACCCCTCTAATTTAGTTAGTTAGTTAGTTTGAGTTTTTGCTACTGCTACCACCTACTATTTTCTGGTATTTTACATTGATGGACTATTCTTCTTACCCCCGGAACCCCCACAATCAGCAAAACAACAAAACGGCTCCTTCACTGTAGTTACCGACACAGCGATGTCCATACTTGTGTGGCGAAGCCTGGTATTGCAGCTCAGCCCCACTCAGCCCGTTTAATTGAATTCGTTATGCTGCAATACCAGACACACTGTGATTGACCTCCACTTAGGAAATTAGATTGCAAGCTCCTGTGCAGGAGAGGATTCTGGTTGCATCTGTAGCTGTAGCGCCCCATCTGCCATTTGTATCTTCCACCTCCAGACATAAATTTCTAGGCGAGAATGGCAGCAACATTGGGGGTACCGTTTATAATACAGAATATAATCTGATCAGTGGTGTAGTCATTTTCCATGTCTTTAGATTGGTTGAACTTGGCTCCAAAGTTACTTTCTTCCGAAATGAGAGAAGTCCAGACCTCAATTAAAGTCTTGGTCCTAAGTACTTGTATTAATGCGCAGAAAATCCTTCCATCATAACCTCCGGCTCCTCTTCTTGTAATACAGAATGATAAATTAGAGAGGCTGAGCAGAGAATGACAATTGCAATCACATTTCTTAATGTCAAAACCAGAGACAATGTAATCGTGATGGGAAATTCATTATCCACAGCAGAAACAATAAAAAGATATCAATCCGCTATGAATAACTTATAATATGTGATATGCAGAGGCGCCGGCTATTATACATTATGAGATTAGAGTATGTCAAGTTCTCTGCAGCAGAATTTACTATGGAGGATTAGTGCTCAAAAGCGTTTCCCCCGTAAAATAAAATAAAAAAATAAAAAATCATTATCAGTAAATATAAATCCAGGCGTTGTCTTCTTTTATCAAGTTAAACATTTTATTAGGTATATCTGTTACTGGGCAAGCTGCGTGATAATCAATATGGCTGCCGTTACGTTGGTTTACAATGCAAATTTTGCCTACTTATAAAGTAAAACTTCTAATATGTTCTAAAAGGGCATATAGACATCATAAAAGATGTCCACTCCTGGCCACCATCTAATAGCCAGAGTGGAGAGCAAAGCATTGCTATTGCCCAAGTTTACTCGTTTCATCCATAAATTGCATCAATGCACATTCATCTGAATTACCGTCATGTAATACTACATATTCCCTGCAGTGGGTGCTAAAAATGAGTACCTCCAAAAAAAGCATTGGGCAAGCATAGTCAAAAATTGTGCTCGCTCTCATACAAACACATATATGTATAAACACACCGATCAGCCATAACATTATAACCAGTGACAGGTGACGTGAATGACATTATTTCATTACAATGGGCAGCAAGTGATCAGTCAGTTCCTGCAGTTGATGTGTTGGAAGCAGGAAAAATGAGCAGGTGTAAGGATCGGAGCGACTTTGATGAGGGCCAAATTGTGATGGTTTGACCACTGGGTCAGAGCATCTACAGAACAGCAGGACTTGTGGGGTGTTCGCAGCATGTGGTGATTCGAGGAAAGACAACCAGTAAACCGGCCACAGAACAATGCCCAGGGCTCATTGATGTACGTAGGGAATGAAGGCTAGCCAGTCTGGTCTGATCCCACAGAAAAGCTACTGTAACACAAACTGATGAAAAAGTTACTTCTGGTTATGATAGAAAGGCGTCAGAACACACAGAGCATCGCAGCTAGCTGAATTCCGGGCAGTGTAGTCGTAGAGTGACTATGCTGACCCCTGTCCATTTGTGAAAGCTCCAACAATGGGAACGTGATCATCAGACCTGGACCATGGAGCAATGGAAGACGGTGATCTGGTCTGATGAATCACGTTTTCTTTTACATCATGTAGACGGCCGGGGGCGTGTGTGTCACTTACCTGGTGAAGAGATGTCACCAGGATGCCCTATGGGAAGAAGACAAGCCGGCCGAGACAGTGTGATGTTCTGGGCGATGTTCTGCTGGGCAAATTTATTCCTGTCATACATGTGGATGTTACTGACACATAGCACCTACCTAAACATTGTTGGAGACCAAGTTCACCCCTTCATGGCAGCGCTGTTACCTAATAGCAGTTCCCTCTTTCAGCAGGATAATGCCCCTGCCACACTGCAAACATGTTCAGGAATGGTTTGAGGAACATGACAAAGAGTTCAAGGTATTGACTTGGCCTCCGAATTCCCCAGATCTCAATCCAATCGATCATCTGTGGGAAGCGCTGGAAAAACAAGTCTGATCCATGGAGGCCGCACCTCACAATTTACAGGACTTAAAGCATCTCCTGCTAATGTCTTGTAGCCGGATACCACAGGACCCCTTCAGAGGTTTTGTGGAGTCCATGCCTCGAGGGGTCAGAGATGTTTAGGCAGCATGAAGGAGACCTACACAATACTAGGCAGATGGTATTAATGTTATGGCTGTCTGGTGTATACATATATATATTTATATATATATATATATATATATATATATATACACACACAGTATATATGTATATATAAATATTTCTCTGATGACTTCATAGAGCATGATAATTAATAAGGTCTCATTATATATAATTAATATCCGATGTACTAGCCTGTAATTTACATTGCAGTAATGATTAACAGTTTGATAAATAGCCATTATACAGCACAAAATAATTACACCACAATGGGGTTCAACATAGATGATGTTTCAGGTCAATAAACTTTGCATGATGCAGCTTTTAATGAAGTATGTGACCCAATATCTACATGAAATGAGTCCACGTTAGCAAATATTGATAGTCTGAGTAATGGGAGATAACAGAAGACAATAGCTTATTCTCTAACCGTCATTGTTTCTGTAATGTTTGAATTGCTTTAACGGTTCATTTATAAAGGGAGTTTGTGTATATGGAGCGAGGTTCATAGTTATAAATGGTACGAGTGTGGAATCCTCCCCATTGGATAAATGTTTATTGCATTGGACATTGTCTCTGCCTTCCAGCGATATACTTATAAAAAAAATGTACAGAATGGGCCTGTCCTGTATACAGATTCCATAATGATCCCTTCTCCGTCCGGCGTAAATAACATTCTAACTTTATTCTATGGGTCGGTACGATTACGGCAAACCAAATAGGTTTTAAAAAAGAATTTGTTTTTCTGCATTTCAAGTGCTTTTTTTTAGGTGCCTTTTTTTACTTTTGTCATTTTTTTATGGTTCAGCAAGGCTAGGTTTGGCGTTTTCCCAAAATTTAGCCCCGTTTTTCTCCCATAGACATCCATAGGTTTCTTTTTCATCTTAAAAAGAGGCAAGTTTGTATTTTTGAATGGCTTTTTTTGTAAAAAAATTTCAGAATCAATCATGTGTTACAAAAAGGAGTCTTTGCATCATGTGATTTGCAATGTCAAAAATGCTACAAAAAAAAACACTAGCAAAGCACACTGTTTGCAAAAAAAAAAACAAAAAATCTGCATGTACCATTTTACTCAAAAACTTGTTTTTTTAGATGTGGTTTCAGTTTTTCGCCTATTATAGCGTAGTCGACTGCACTATTGTTTCCAAAAAGAAAAACTGAAATTTTAAGGAACAGAAACAAGTGGAAACCAACTGCAACGGAAGCATTTCCATTGAAATCAATGGTAATGCAAACAAAACCTATGGTTTCCGTTCATCGGTTGCTCCGACGGAAAGGTTAAATGTAACCGATGAATGGAAGCTCGACGCCGATGTGAACAGGCCCTAAGATGTAGCCGGTAGATATGGTGGTTGTCACCACGTATGCCAGAAGCCTCTATTATATAGGAGCTATACAGGACAGGATTCGGCATAGTCCGATTGCCTTGACAACAGGACCACTCGATCTCCGGTTGGATCTCCCACCATGCATTGCCACGTTACATAAACTAACATTTTATTGTATTATATTTGGAAGGCTTTCTGTAATATAAACTGGTATTTACTCTCTTTCTCCAGAAATTAGAGTCAGAGTAACAACTGATAATAATATGTTTGCATACATTATTTATAAAACAGTAACATCCCCGATAGAGGCTGAATTATTTTTTTCTAAATTTTGCCGGTATAAAGCTGTAAAATGTGAATTCTGTTAACCGTTACAGTCATTGCCTTCGGGCTGTTTTTCATGTATCCCCCAATTACACTCAACCCTGAAGTCATTAATCTGAATAAGTGGCGCAGGATGCCGGTGCTGGAAGCTGCCACGGACTGGTGGGAATGTGGTTAGACGGAAATAATTGCATTTATCCCAAAAAGTAAGCAAATAATAAGACAGACGGACTCGATTTTAACAGAGTATTTTATATTTGTTTATAGAAAAGCAAACTTTCAATAATAAAATTATATTCCCTTTAACCTATTAAAAGTTAAAAGCTGAATGCACAGATAACGTTTCCGGCTTTTCAATACATTTACACTATGGGCAAGAGTGTAAGCAGCCTGAAACAAGTCAGTAGTTATCTGTTCCGTGTGTGTATAGCTTCAGGGGCAAATGCCGTTTTTTTTTAGGGTGGGTTTCCAAGTGAATTAGCATACCTCCCAACCGTATTCTGGGCGATGTCACGCTGTAACGGGCAGCCGTGGTATTCCTGGTGTCAACTGCATCTGTATTGTCAGTACGCAGCTACAGTTGAATTCAATGGTGGAGTAGGGGGCCATCAGCTCCCTGCACCATCGTTCACCACATAATGCCAGCTATGAGCGGATTGGTGCAGACAGGTGCAATTCAGTAACGTCATCACGCCTGTCTGCGCCGAGCCACACAGAGCACAGCTTAAAGGGAACCTGTCACCAGCATTTCACCTATTGAATTTTACTTATCCCTCACTGGCCACTGCTATCAAAAGTCCATTGCCGTTATCCCCCCTCCTAAACTCCTCCTCTGGCTGTAAATAACGGTCTGCAAACATTTTGCGCCTTTTCTTGTAAAAATCCGGTGTCCCTTTGTGCGCACACACCAGAAGAGGACATCAATACACAAGCGCGGGATTTTGTGTGCTGTGGGAAGGCGAGGAGCTGTCAATCAAAAGTAAGGAGGCGGGGTAAACTCGGAAAGACTTGAGGAATGAACATTTGACTCTTTTCAAACGAAGATTTGACTCTTTTCTGCTCATTAGCATACGGTGTGGGAACACTAAAAAACTGAATACTAAAGCTATAGAACCGACTAAGAAGACAATTATAGGTTATATAGAAATTCTTTTTCACCCTCTACCACCAGGTATTGCTGGTTTAATAGGTGAAATGCTGGTGACAGGTTCCCTTTAAAGGATCAGACGGATCTCTTCCAATCGTCGTGGGAATGGGGCTAGGTGAGTATTTATTTTATATTTTTTATTAGGCAGTATGGGGGCATTATACTGTGTGGGGGAAGCGATAGGGGCATTACACTGTGTGGGGAGGCACTTTAGGGGCATTATACTGTGTGGAGGCCATGATGGGGGCATTATACTCTGTGCTGGGCACTATGGGGCATTATACTGTGTGGGGGGCACTATGGGGCATTATACAGTATGGGGCAGCTATGAGGGCATTATACTGTGTGGGGGAAGCAATAGGGGCATTGCACTGTGTGGGGAGGAACTTTAGGGGCATTATTCTTTGTGGAGGCCATGATGGGGGCATTATACTCTGTGCTGGGCACTATGGGGCATTATACTGTGTGGGGGGCACTATGGGGCATTATACTGTGTGCGGGACACTATGCTGGCATTATACTGTGTGGAGGCCAGCAATTTATTGAACTCAATAATAAGGGTAAATGGAATGGCAGCCTTTGATTTTTTTTTTTTTTTTTTCAGTACTGCTCAGATCTGGATTTTACCGGCTCCAAGAAATTGGCCCTGTTCACACAGAATTTTTTTGCGGGCAGATTTTGCCTGCATGCCGTTTGCTGCGCTTTTCACTGCGTTTTCGGCCACGGCCATTGAGCGCCACGGGCAAAAAACGCTTTCTCTGGGTCAGAGATGGAAACGCACAAAAGAATGGCATGTGGTTTCTTTTTCCTGCGAGCGTTTTTTTCCGCTCACAGGAAAAAATGCCTCAGCCTCCCATTGAACTCAATGGGAGGCGCCTTTGGCCGTTTTTTGCTGCAGTTTCTGCGGCAAAAAATGCTGTGTGAAAAGGGCCTAAGTGTGAGCTTGTGGGCAGTAAATTGCTGCTTCTTACAAGTGAATAACTGATAACAAGGAAGTTTACAGTGCAATTGGACGTGCACATGTTCTATACAAAGGAATCTAAGCTCAGAGAAGGTAGTCACTTTTCTGCCACAAGGACTGTTGACATGCAACAGCCCACAGCTTTTATAAATGGCATACTCTTAATAAAAAATGTAAAATAAATATATATATATTGTTACGATTAGCAGCAGGACTGCTGCCAATCAATGATTCTGTTACCATTTGGTCTGAATTTGGTCATCATTTAGCTTTGCCTTGGTATATATACTTCAGGCCTGGATTACTCTGGTTATATTGTTTCTGGCATGTTCTAACTCTTTCCAGATTCTTGTTTGTGACTTTGTTCCCTATCTGTCTGTGTGTTTGTTTGTATTGTGGGACCTGTTGTTCCTCTGAGAGATCTAGTTTTTGTATAGCGTTTTAATGTGTATCCTGGGATCAGTAGTTCCTTTGCTTGTTTGCCTTTCCTGTGCGTTTGGTCTGTTGCCAAGCTGTTGTCTTGCCCTGCTGTGGGATAGTATTCAGATATGGTCATTAGTGCTATATATTCTTGTCCACTGTCTATTCGTCTGTTATCTTCCTGCATGCTATTCAGCTGCCATCCACTCCATTTATGCATCGTCTCTGTCTTCTACTACTTCAGGTTCGCTTGTCCACTGGTGAGTTACTTGTGCCTTTTGTATTGATGCGTGCTTCACCCATGTGATAGCAATTGTCTGGTGTTGCGATCTTGAGCACCACCAGAGGCGTAGCAAATGTATATATAAATAAAAATTAATAAAACAATAATACAAAGAAAGTGACACTAGACAGGTATAAATGAAAGAAGTGGAATATAATAAAGAACACCTGTCTTTTTTTTTTTTTTATTAAATTAAAGCCAACAAGAAATTTCCATGTTGGCAATGCACAGAACCAATAATAGAATGGGAAGAAACTTTTATTCATGTATTTGTGTATCTTTTTGAACACTGTCTCTTTAAGCCTGCATAATTCACACAGCGAGAATATTACTCCAATAATCTAAATGAACCACTGAAAAAATTAAATACATTATATTGCAGAAAAAAGTAAGTGCTTCGAGAACTTGTCACTGCAAAAAATAACTTCAGATTAAGATTTACCAGTTGCGCAGCTTTCATTTGAAACCAATGTAGATTTGATTGTTTTTAATTAAACTGCACAAAGGGGAGCTGCACAAAAAATATCCGCGTCTGGTGCAGAACAATCACATAAAAGGGCCGTGCACTTTGGTTTGCAGAATTGTTTACATTTAAATGGTTTTAGTAACAATTCCATTATTTTATACACGCATTTTTTCTGCGCATGCGTTTTTTTCAATATGCAGCATGTTTCAACGGATCCGTATTGGTACCGGTTTTAGCCCATAGAAGTCAATGGGCTGAATTAAAAATGGCATGTTCTGTTTTTGCATAGTTCACATGTGCATATTTGGTTTTTTATTATACTTTTTCAGCAACATTACAAAAACAGCATTGAAGGTTTATTTACATCATAGAAAGTGATGGCATATTGCAGCACGGCATCATTCACTTCTATGGAGCTGTACTGCAGTTCTTGCTCCTATTTGATCTCTATGGGCTGTACTTCATATCTATGGCTTATAACAATCCCATAGAGCGAGGATCCCAGATGTGTCACGTAGCCTTATTTTATGGGCCGGACATGGTGGATCTGGAGAGTGGGTGATGAACAGGGACTAGTTAGGTGGTGCTCCAGATCTTCATGGAATATGGAGAAGTCCCATCTTTTTTCATCATGGAAAATGTGTGATATAATAAATCCGGAGAAGAATGTCGCCAGAACTGGTTGTTGTTCCATTTTATTACAATAAGTAGCGGAGCCATTAGTATTAATAATGACTTGTATTCTATTCTATTAAATAATGAGTTGTGACTTGTAACTCAGGTCCCAGTGGAGTCTAAACTCCATGTGTCATAAATCTCCTCGGAGAGGTGACGAGCGCTTCTAAACATTAGTAGTGCCTGTTACCAGCTCCCTACATGCACCAAACGCTTGTTCATCGGCTGATCGTCTAATTTATGCCGCTGAAAATATTATCGTTGTCGGCAGCTCATCCTCCTGTGTAAACAAGGAGATGCGCTGCCGACATGATAGAAATGTATGGGGACGAGTCATCGTAGTAATGAGCGCTCGTCCCCATACCTAGCTCTTTGTGAAAGGAGAAAACGAGCGCCGATCAGCGAGCTGTCTTGTAGATCGGCACTCATTTTCATGGCCCACGGCGGCCCATGTAAGAGGACTCCTAGTCTACTCACTCGCCATCCAGTCTCCCAAATAATCTTTCCTATAAATAACCAGTTCCAGTCTCTAGAGGTCTTATCTATGATCATTTTAAGTAAGATATGAAGAATATGAGTGACTGTATATTGAACATCAGGCTATTAAGTGACAAGACTCCCAATGTTTTGCTTCCCCCTTAATCTCTGCAGTAATAATCATAATCATATGTAATGTAATCAGGCAGAAGCCTCTGATGATGTCATCTTGTCCCTTATCATAAAAGAATTGGAGAAACAGAAGCCATAACGCCACAATTGTTTGAAAATAGTTACAAAAATTAGATTAGAACATACAATATAAAGTGACATGGATTTAAAATTTAAAAGGATCTAGAATATCAGTGTGGTTGTTTAAGGTCAGTTAGATAACGGATAACTTGCATAAGAAGATTGTTAATAGTTATATATACCTAAGGTAAAAACCAAGAATTGATATCTACAGGGTGGGCAATTTATATGGATACACCTAAATAAAATGAAAGAATAAAGTAACGTTAAAACCAAGCACACCATTGTTTTTCTTGTGAAATTCTCGATAAGTTTGATGTGTCACATGACCCTCTTCACATTGAAAAAATTAAAGTTGGATACAAAATGGCCGACTTCAAAATGGCCGCCATGGTCAACACCCAGCTTGAAAACTTTCCCCTCTCCCATATACTAATGTGCCACAAACAGGAAGTTAATATCACCAACCATTCCCATTTTATTTAGGTGTATCCATATAAATGGCCCACCCTGTATATTGTATCCTATAAGCGTCCATGCATCCTGGTTTATGAAAGAAGTTGATAGGAGAAGAAGAAGGTTTATACAAAACTAGTGCTCCTAATACCCAGAGTAAGAAGGTTGCATGGGATGTGCCATAGAAAAAAACAGGTCAAAAAGTTCAAGTTCAAGTTCAAGGTAGATATGAAGGGGAAAAGAATCCCAACATATAGAGTAGTATTGAAGCAGACAGAAGTCTGTTGCAGATTTTGCATTGGGGCCTAGGAGCCTCAAGTTGCACCTCTGCATGGAAGTGTCATTTATACGTATATGCAGACAGACAGATATACAGATCTATGTACACATATGTACTTACACATACTAAGATATCTACAGTGCATACCTGTAGATACACATACATCCATACAGAGAGAAGTGGCTTAAAAAGTCGCAAATTATACATCATATTTGTGCAATAATTTGCAACTTTTCTCTCCTCTCGCCACTTTTGAAAAGTGTTGCGAAAAGTGGGTGGGGTTAACCAGGAGGGGCGGGGCCAGCAAGTATCCAAGGGATTTATTTAAATTCACAATAGTATGCGAGGTGCAAGTTCAACTCACCCCGACAGAATATCTACAATCAAAGTAAAAGACAGCAATCTTTTGATGCAAAAAAAGTATCGAAACGACCGGATTAAAGTTACTATGCTTTGTTGCATCACGACGGGTGTGCTGTCACTGTTACTTTGTTGGTAGATTTCATTTTCTGTCTTCAGGACTGCCCGAGATGCGCCAAATATTTTAAGAAGCGTGCCCACATTTACATGGAAATGTAGCTGTACTGTCCCTCCCATGTAATTGTACATAATGCAGGAGGGGGTTAAAGCTAGCACACAAATCATTACCTATCGAAATAAAAATATAGAATGACAGACTTAAATCACATCAGCAAAGTGGTTCACATTTGTTTTAATATTGTCAACTTTATTGATATTTGGCAATGGCACACATGACATCACATGACATCATGACACCACAGGAGACCACAACATTCTATGACATCACAATGACATACTTGTATATAAAGACCACAGACTACTGGAGCTGCTTATTTCTACACAAAGAGGCTGAAAGAAGCAGAAGAGGATGATCCACATGATCCGGGAAATGGAGAGTACACCTGGTATATATGGAAACTACACAACCCCCATTTACTATAGAGAGCTCACATATATCTATGCTGGAGAGATTCCAGGATCGGGTGCACCTTTTACAGGATCTGGTGCGCCTTTTAATACATTTGGTGCATTTCACTCAGACTAACTTCAGTTTAAGACTGGCATATGTAACACCAGACTTAATAAATCTCCACCCAATTTTTGTGTTCCGTGATCAAAGAGGAATTTCAGATCTTCTTCAGCATGGACATATTTGAGCTCTGTATAGTAAATGGTTGTGTAGCTTCCATATATACTTTGTATACTTCTCTCCCCTTCTCGGATCATGTGGATCATCCTCTTCAGCTACTTTCAGCCTTTTTGTGTAGAAATGAGCAGCTCCAGTAGTTTGTGGTCTTTACATACAAGTATGTCCTTGTGATGTCATAGAATGTAGTGGTCTCATGTGATGTCATGTGATGTCATGATGTCATGTGATGTCATGTGTGCCACTGCCAAATGTCAATAAAGTTTACAATATTAAAACAAATGTCAACCATTTTGCTGATGTGATTGAGACTGTGTCATTTTATATTCTTACTTCCATAGAAAATGATTTGGGTATTATCTTCAACTTCCTCCTGCATTATCATGTACAATTACATGGGAGGGGCAGTGCATTGCATCTCCATATACATGTACTTAGAAAGTGGGCTTGTGGGCATCTGATAAATGACACATTACATTTCTCAAGTACAAAATGCAGTAATCTATATATATATATATATCTCAAGCAAACATGAACCTTGGACTCTACGGGAAATGACATGTCAGTCCAACATTTACAGCATAAATAACCGGTTATTATAAATGAATGTTATGTTTAGAAATGGATAAATCAAATGTCTTGTTCAGATGCTTGAAATCTCCTACAAGCATTGAAATTTAAAAAAAAGTTTTCTGTAACACTAGCGCCACCTTCTGGAGATAAAAGGTCCTTTTTCACGACAATGAAAAGAAAGTATTTTCCGTAAATAACATTATTTATTTCTCACTACAGTAATATTTATTACATAAGAGTTACCATTTTGTATGTTTTCAAAATATTAACTATCTTATTCTTTTGCAAAGTTATCTGTGAAGAAAGTTACAGGTCTCTTGTGTGAATAGCAGCTGTGACTGTGTCCCTATGTCAACTCTCCCTGCCCTTTAGGTAGGCACCTACATGGCCTACAAGTCTATATCCTCATAATGCTTGCAGCTCTGAAGAAGGAGCTGGTTGAAGTATATAGCCACATGCAAGCTTGCAGCCCTAAAAGGTATGTTCACACATTGTGCACCATAAAAGTGCCAGCCACAGTGCCCCATAAAAGTGCCAGCCACAGTGCCCCATATCAATTGTAGCCATAGTGCCCCTTCTCTTACCTGGAGCAGCCATGATGCCACTGGTGGTTCAGTGATGGGTACATACTTGTACTTGCATGCCCAAGTAGGCACACTCTACTGTGCAGGCAGCAGGGACCATTGATAGTCCCTGCTACCACCACTGAACCACCAACGAACCTGGAGTGATCCAGGAGAAAAGCCAGGAGTCCGGAAAGTCTCCCGTTGGTCTGGAGTCTCCTGGACATCCCGGGAGAGAAGGGATGAATACATATCTAACACTACATATAAGATTGTGTTCCAAGCTGCTCATATACAAGGAGCACCGGGGTAATTACACAACAAGACATGAGATTTAGCAACCAGCAACAGGTATACAAAAAAAGACACGAGCCATTAAGTCGGTTACTTTTTAAAGAATGTGTAAGAGCCATAACATTGGTCGATTAGTTACACAGAAGTTTTGACAAAGTAATTGAGATGAGCAAAATACCAGGATGGTTATACAGTAACTTCTAATTTGCTGCTATTGGGTCAGACAATTACTTGGAGGGAATAAAAAAATGAATTACTTGGATACACTTACAACATAGCAAATCTCCATCAGTCAGCAAACCTGGAAGTACAGGGTGTAAAAGATATATCCACCTGGGGTAAATAAAAGTGTCAAATCTATTTCAATTATGAGCAAAAGCTGTACAATAATAAAGTATAATAAGGCAGAAGTAAGGGTGTATATACCTAGGGGGGCAAACAAGTCAGCGCTTCGGAGCTGTAGGCGCCATATTATAGAGATATTCTTCCCTAAAAACAGCACGTCTAAGGGAGAAAAGCTGCGTAATATGTTTTCACATGCCATATGGAATATAACAGAAAACAAACTACATATGTCTCCATATGAAATCAAAGGGGTACAGAAGTGCAGTAGAAAGCAGCAAAACTCTTTGGGCGCTATATTACAGTTCTGTACAGCTCCAAGTTTGTTTGGAGTGATAATACTCTTATGTGCATGGGCCGGGTAGACGGTATAGTGGTACATGGAGGCTCTGGACTACGTAGCCAAAGGGACTCCGTGCGGTGCCATTCAACACTGGCTGGTGCCATATGCGGGAGATATTCTCACCTAGAGGTAATGTACATGGGGCATGCAATGTCATGATTTTTTTCTGATTTGTACAGAGCCATAATACGGCCGTGTGCATGTGTTCTTATAGGGAGTTTTATATATTTTTCTATAAATATCCGATAATTTAGCACCTATAAGGTCCTATTGATGTCAGACTACAGTAATAGTACTCATAATAAAGATCACTTTTTCCCATCCCAGAAAGCGATGACATGTTGCTAGGATATGGCATTACTTTGTGAATCGGTGGAGAACCCGCCAATTCTGAGAATAATGAGGCCACCGACAGGGGGTAGCCATAGGTGGTACAGAATTAGCAGTCGCACATGGGTGCCCTATTACAAATTTTGCATTAAGGTCCAGGAGATTCAAGTTACGCCTCTGGCCTCAGCACTAGTTTAGTGCATTTATGCATATTCTATGCCAGTGGAATAACTATGTCTTTAAAAAAAAAAAACATTTTCCTATTGCTTTGCTTTGTCTGATATTTTCCTTGATTACACCATTCACTTCGTATTTAAAGGGTTTCGAGCGTCTGGACATGAATGTTTGATTGGTTGGGGTCGAACCCAATCAAGAATAGGCAAGGTGTCATACATGGAAGGGGCTGAGTTGCAGTACCAGGTACAGCCACACCTGTATCTACAGCGATGTGCTGAGCTAAACAATAAAGAGATTGTGGCCGTGAAGATCGGGGAGTCATGGGAGTTGGAGTTGGAGTTGAAGTGTAACGGCCGCGGTCACAGAGATGCCAGCACATGCGGCCGTCCTGTCCTGCAGTCAGCACATGTTAAGAATTAACTAATTACTCCCAGATCACCCTGGACTATAAAAGGAGCCCTGCCCTTTCACTCCTTGCCGGAGCGTTGTTTGTATTCCTCTGTTAGTCTTGCAAATGGTCACTTAGTCGTATACTGTTCCCTGTGTTCCCGTGCCCTGCTACCTATATCCTGTATCCCGTGCTGTATTTGTTCCGGAGCCATTTCTAGTGTTGGAGTCGTGTTGTGCCGTCTACTACGCCTGCTGACTTACACCACGTCTGGTGTCATCTGCCAAGTTTTGCATCACCTGCCGCCAAGGTCCCATCTGTGCCTAAGCCGTTCCTACTGTCTGGACTATTACCAGAAGCCTTGTGCTCGGACTTTAGATTGACTTGGTACACTGTTGTTTGGCCAGCTGCTACCCAGCTACGGCAGTGCGGCCTAGTGGGTCCACATACCCACAGATCGTGGCACTAAGGATAGCCATCATTTGAAAGTCCCAGACAACCCCTTTAAATACTCTCACAGTTGGGTGATTTCAGGAGATTATCCTTGCTCCTTGGACAACTATTGACATTAAAAATTGTTCAATAACCTAAAAGCCTGTCTCCTATGCGTATAGGTATTTGTGCTGCCCTGGTTGTTTGATGACTTCAGACTAAAACATTCATGTATAAAATATGAAAGGTCTCACATAACAAAGAGATAAAATGTCAATGCTCTCACATCCTCCGGGAACGCTCCGTCCACCGCAATGTAAAGACCTCAATACACTGATTGAATACTACAAAGTAAAAAGATCAGGACACCTTTAGTAATATCCCTTGAAAGAAAAATCCTCTCCGTAGGATGTGACCATGGTTATTAGGGTATGTTCACACGGCAGCGTCCGTAACGGCTGAAATTACGGGGCTGTTTTCAGGAGAAATCAGCTCCGTAATTTCAGCCGTAATGGCATGTTGAGGCGCTTTTTCGCTGCGTCCATTACGGACGTAATTGGAGCTGCTTTTCCATCGAGTCAATGGAAAACGGCTCCAATTACGTCTGAAGAATTGACAGACACTTCTTTGATTCGGGCGTCTTTTTTATGCGCCGCCTTTTGACAGCGGCGCGTAAAAAAAATGACCGTGTGCACAGAACATCGTAAGACCCATTCTAATGAATGGGCAGATGTTTGCCAACGCTATAGAGGCGCATTTTCGGATGTAAATCGAGGTGTAAAATGCCCGAATTACGTCCGTAAATAAGCCGTGTGAACATACCCTTACAGATCTAGAGAATGAACGATCCACCAGATGCATCTAGATGAAATATATATAGATATATACAGGATTGGGGTGAGGATTAGGACAAAATTGAAGGGGTTCTCACATTTTAGACCTCTGGCACCCCCACATATCAAGAAAACGACTGCTCAGCGGTTTCTGCAATTCCCATAGACTGCAATGGAAGCTCTCCGCTTCATCTCCTTTGCTTTGATTACTCAACAGAGGTCAGGAGAACCCCCTATACTATGCCGACTGTTATGGGGCTTAGACCTGATACCCCCACTTATCAGACATTTATGGCATATCCACACACAGATGTCTAAGATGAGAGAACCCCTTGAATTAACCACCAAATATACAGTTGAGTCACATTATTATGACCATCTCCTACTTTCGACGTCGGCAGCACAAAGCCCAAGAAGGAAGTGATGTGTTGTGGGCTGGCTTGGTGGGTATATAAGGTGTGTGATAGGCTGTATGAAAAAATATAACTCGTTGTTGCCATGGGTAAAAAGGGCGATTTATCAGAGTTGCAAAAAGGGATGATTATTGGCTTTCGGGCCAAGGGTGGCAGTATTTCTCCAACTGCTCAGTTTGTGAACTGTTCGAGTGCTGCGTCTGTGGTGAAATTGTGGAAACTGTGGAGCACCACGTGCCATTGATGTGAGAGGTGAACGTCGGCTACGAAGGTGCGCGAGTGCCGAACCACACGCTGCAGTGGAGCAGCTCACTGCGAAAACCAACCAGGGACTACCAGACATGTGTCTAAAACAACAGTTCAGCGAACCCTACTGCGTATGGGGCTCCGAAGCAGACGGATGGTGCTAACAAAGGTGCATCTGAAAAAAAGGCTTCAATTTGCACAGCAGTAACAGAATTGGACCACCGATGATTGGCATGGGTTGCCTTCTCCGATGAGTCATGTCTTCTGCTTCATCGAACGGATGGACGTTGGCGTGTCAGACGAGAAACATCAGAGAACAAAAAGAAGAACACAATCTGGTGACAGCAGCGTTAGGGTATGTTCACACGCAGAGTCAAAAACGTCTCAAAATACGGAGCTGTTTTCAAGAGAAAACAGCTCCTGATTTTCAGAAGTTTTTTGTGCCACTCGCGATTTTCGCAGCGTTTTTCGCTGCGTTTTTACGGACGTTTTTGGTGCAAATAGAGTCTATGGAAAATAGCTCCAAAAACGTCCCAAGAAGTGTCCTGCACTTCTTTTTCACAGCCTTTTTTTACGCGTAAAAAAATGCAGCGAAAAACGTTCCGTCGGAACAGAACGTCGCTTTCCCATTAAAATCAATGGGCAGATGTTTGGAGGCGTTCTGCTTCCGATTTTCCGGCCGTTTTTCGGGCGTTTACGGCCCCGAAAAACGGCCGAAAATAGGCCGTGTGAACATACCCTTATGCTATATAACCCGAAAGAAGAATGATGCTGAAGAGACACGTAATGTATAAGGAAATAGAAAAATACTTTATTAACATGCATAGTATGAGACAATAGACAGTGCATAAAAACAGAAAAAATCCATAGACCAACAGTTAAAAAAGGGACAATGGGCTGTGTATCAATCAAATACTCATGAATAGCAGATTTGTATCTGTGATTTGACTTTCAGGAGATAGTATATATAATACATATAATAAGACCAAGAAATATGAACTATATATCTAGTAAGCTTGTGGATCGAAAATAAGGTCCACAGAGGGATAGAAGGTTAATCAAAAACGCCATGTGTGAATATAACACTAGGTAAGATGGCGATACAACATAAGTACAAAATATTGGTGAACTACATAAGCACAAATAGCAAGAGTAAAAAGACCATAAATATGGTCAAATGTAAGTAGATACAGCAATATGGATACAGCAATATATAGTAAAATACCCTTATGCTATGTTCACACGCTTAACAAAAAATGTCTGAAAATACAGAGCTGTTTTCAAGTGAAAACAGCTCCTGATTTTCAGATGTTTTTCGAGCAACTCGCGTTTTTCGCTGTGTTTTCGTGGCGTTTTTTACGGCCGTTTTTGGAGCTGTTTTCTATAGAGTCTATGAAAAACGGATCCAAAAATGTCACAAGAAGTGTCCTGCACTTCTTTTGAGTAGCCGTCATTTTACGCGCCGTATTTTGACAGCGACGCGAACAGAACACTGTAAAACCCATTGAAAGCAATGGACAGATGTTTGTAGGCGTATTAGTGGCGTTTTTTCTGGCGTAATTCGAGGCGTAAAACGCCCGAATTACATCTGAAAATAGGCCATGTGAACATACCTTTACTATTCATTGCAGTGAAAAAATACCCTATATTAGTGCTATATTATACATATATTTATATGTATTACCTCAATATTAACATAGGATCTGTTGGATTGTTTGAGAAACATTTTATTACTTAGATACAGCATTATTATATGTAATCTGACAGCTGTGTACACAACACTTGAAGGAATTACCAGAATGTGGACACCACAAGACAAAGAAGATGAACAATAAGAGCATCAGAAAAGACGACAGAAAAGTAAACACAACCAGTTACTGCCGCCCCACATTCACATGACACCTAATGCACGTGAAGCAGCGAAGTGACATATTAGTTATCGGTAAAGCATTCTACTGCTGGCAAAACGCCCCGTCGGAAAGGAACGCCATTTTCCCATTGAAATCAATAGGCAGATGTTTGGAGGCGTTCAGCCTCCGTACGGCCCGAAAAACGGCTGAAAATTTTCCTTGTGAACATACCCTATTATTTATCTTGTACTCATCCTATATTATAGTCCAGAGCTGCATTCACAATTCTTCAGGCTGCAGAGGTGAAATCTCCCAGCATTCCTTGCTGTTTGGACATCTGAGCAGAGCTTGTTCTGATGATTTGCATCATAGGAAGCTGAGTCTTTACACCCGGTGCTGTATAGTAATCTGAAAAGAAAACAAAAATGAGAATGAGTTTTCCTATTGTATTATAGGAGCTCAGCAAATCTGTTAGGATATGTCTGTCAACAATCTTGTTGACAGTTTCCAATAACAACCTGTCGAACTGTGAAGATTTGTAATGTAATGTATTCACAAAGCTATATAACTATTTATTGAGTATATATAACTATATAAACTGTAGAATGGTGTTAGAAAAAGGCCTAGTCACCTCTCCTGACATGTCTGTTTTAGTAAATACTTGTATTCCCCATGAAATAACAACTCTGTGTAGTGCTGTTCCTCAACTGTTCCTACTGGAAATGTCTCAATAAATTGACAACTGGGTGGTATCATTCCCCTTGTTAAAGGACGTGTCCCTGCATAGTCTCACTCTGTCAGCACTAATTGGACAGTGTCAGTCTGTCTAGGGAAACACCCCCAACTGGTAACACCCAGTTGTCAATTTATTCATAAAATTCTAGGAGGAATTACAGAGAAACGGCAAAACACAGAATTTTAAGAAATGATGGTGCAGAATTGTTATATTATAGTATTTACTAAAACAGGTATGCCAGAAGGCCCCATATTTTCCCCTAATAATTCTGAAATGTGTATGCATGGGCCCTTTCTGTAGGGATAGTAATGGCGGCCATAATATTTGCCATCTCTTTCCCAAAAATAGATATAACTAAGAAATTGGTCAATTGGATTTTTAATAATTCAATTGCTTATATTTTCAGTTTTTTTGTTGGGTTTTTAGTAAAGTTTAGCAAGATACTTGCCATGATTTGTAGATAAATAGAATTCCAGTACTAGTCAATGGTTGTAAAATACAAGTCAGACACACAAGCTCAGTCCGGTGATTTATCCTAGGGCCTATCATTGTCCTCATGTGTCTTTTACAGCTATTGTGTACGTCCCCCTCCCGTGACCCTCCCCCGGTCCTTTAGTACTTTGTAAAGTTCACTGGAATCATTAGCAGATTACCCTTTAACAGAGGGAAGCTCTGCAGGGGAACAAGTTTTTACTTGCCAAGGTCACTGGCAAGTGTTATTGCATAAGTCCTGTTTTGTTTAATCTTCTTCTCAATTTCACTTCATGTCAACCTGCTGTGTACAGTGTGTGCCGCACAGTCTGGAGCAGCGGGTTGTAGTACAGGGTGGTGATCGTAGACGTCAAGACTTCTGAGAGTGGAGCCCGGCAGTCAAACCGGACCGACACTGCGCTGACCAACCACAAATACAGTTCAGGTAACGCTGAGATAATATATATCGAGGTCAAACTTTGCGGATTTTCCTCGTATTTTATTTTTCCAAGAATTTGCTTTAATCCAAATGAGATTTATAGAAATTAAATGCACATTTTATGCAGCGTGCCCATCCCTGTCACAGCGTCATGGCGATTTCCTCCATTAACTTCTATGGGAAAAATGCATGTAAAACCGTGATCGTCATTTAAGTTGAGGTTTTCAATCGGAGCAGTTCAAGGGACGTTTAACAAAAACGTCAGCCATTGTTTGAGCAAAACCACAACTAAACATGTATTACCACTCTGTATTTAATTATTTTTTTTGCACGTTGGTATTTGGTGTTAAGGTTAAGGTCCCGTGCTAACGGCCATATTGTAAGTCCATGTTGTACGGATACATTATACGACGACCATAGTAATGGATCATACTGTACCGCTGTTTGCTTATGATTTTATACAGTGGAACATGAAGGCTTCATCTCGTGGATTCATAAGAATCTGTCTGAAAAAAACAAAACATGACATGCGCCATCTAATGCCATATTACGATGCTATTCTCCGCTAGAAGCAAAGCAGTGAAAACCCCATAAGTTGGGATAAGGATTGTCCATGGCTACATAACACTGTATCATAGGGCTCTATGTGCCACTACACAGGCTTTGCCATATGCATGTGGCCTAAGGGCACCCACACACATATATCGGTTTTCTTGCAGATTTTCCGTCCGGATTTGCAGGTGGAGAATCCGCAGAAAAAGACTGTTTTGCAGACAAGTGGATGAGATTTAAAATAAGTGTAATCCACATGTTGCTAAACATGTTCCGGACGGAAATCCGAGCATGCTTTGCATTTTCAAATCTGCAGAATGCTCATTCTATTCTTTGCAGATTTGACCTTTTTCAATCTAGAAGGGGTAAAATCCGCTGTGAATCCACGGCAAAATCCACAGAAAAATCTGCATTATACACATGCAGATTTTGCTGCAGATAAGCTGCGGATTTGCTTGGGCAAATCGATAACAAATCCACTACGTGTGCAGGAACAATTAGGCTGGATTCACACATCCACACATATTTGTTGCAGATTTTGATGCCAATTTGGTGTAAGGAGAAGTATAAATTCTTCTTTTCTATTTCCCATTCCTTTTGAAACCACTTCAGTGTGATTGGTGCAATTTTCAAATTAGTTTTTATTAAAAATTATTTTGACTTTTTGAGATACAGCTGCTTTGTATCCTGTATACAGAACAGCTGTATCTTTTGCTAAGATCTGGATTCGTCAGTCCCATGGACCTGACGGGTTTAGTGTCAGAACTTGTCAGCGACACACAGGACCAGCTGACACTAAACCCATCAGTCCCACGGACCTTGACGTAATTTAGCAAACGACACAGCTGCTCTGTATATAGAACACAAAGCAGTTGTATCTCAAAAAGTAAAAAGAATGTTTAATAAAAAACGAATTTGAAAGTTGCATCAAAAACACTGACACTTTTATAAGAGAATAAAACAAAAAAAAACAACACTTTCAAAGGTTTACATAGCTGCCATACGTATCAAACAAAGGTGTCCCTGTAGCTGTGGGGTCCCCAAGATCTGAACAAAAGGATGCAGAGGCAAATTACGTTTATAAACCCGCATTGGCCATAGATATAAACATGTTTCACCATTTCAACTGACCATACAATATTTACAGTATTTTTCTATAATATTTAAGAGGATTTTCGACAAAAACATAAAATTGGCAAAATATGTAAATAATAGAGAAGTTAGAGAAGTAGCCAGAATTGGTAATTATGTTTCTTTTACTTACATGCTGTAGATATTTTTGCAAAAGTGACATACATAAGTTGTCCCCCCAAGTCAGTGGACCCCTGTCCTCGAGTGATTCTAGAATCCAAAAGCATGTGCTCTTACAAGACTTTTATGACGTCACTGATGACGTCACTGTGATTCAATGGATATTTACGCCCCTAAATTGGGGATGTTGGGAACGTGGTGTCGGGTTGCCTCTTTTGCATGAAGGTCTAGAGGTTACAAATGGATGTTTAGGTGTAAAACAGTCTCTATTATATAGTAATAGGTCCTCTGTAAGTTATTGGCAAATAGATATATATTACATTAATAATATCTACACAACACATATCTATGTATGCTGAAATAATACATGCGAACCTCAGCATTATCAGCAATTATTAATTTCACAGAGCTGAACCGGTACAATAGGTACATGGGGACATTTAACCATTATGAATACAGAACTGAAACTGAGATATTGCCACAATGCATGTCAGATTATTTGCCTCTTAGGTTGTTCCACAAGGAGAAGTATTAAGCGGTCCTCCGACAATATACAAATAAAGCTTAAAGGCTATGTACACCTTTGACATAGACATTTTTATTTTAAATAAACAAACTATCAGTTTGTTTGGCGCAACTTTCTAAATACTTTTCATTAAAAATTATTTTAACTTTTTGAGATACAGCTGTTTTGTATACTGTATACAGAGCAGCTGTATCTAGCGCTGAGTCCTGAATCCGTCAGGTCAGCAGCGCTGACAGGTTTAGTGTCAGCGGGTCTTGCGTGTCTCTGACACGCAGGATCCACCTGTTCTCGATCACATCTAAGTTATGAAGTTAGATGTGATGGGTAACAGCTCGATCCTGAGTTATTGGGGATAGCACACGGACATAAATCCATGGTCGTGTGCATTATAATAGGAAATCCTTTTAAGAGCGCCTCTCCGGAGGACCCAGCATGTCAGTAATTTACGCAGACAGCTCATGTATTTCAATGTGAACCATGTAATTCTTAATGTAACCTGTGGTGGTGCTGCAGAGTAATTGAACACTTGCTGTCAGGTTCAACCTCCAAACTACAGCTGATCGCAGCGGGTCAAAGCAACAGGACATCCTGGGATCAATATAAAAAATTTTTTTTTGGGGGGGGTGCTTTCTAACAAAAACGGATTGTGAAAAAGATGTCACTCATACAGCGCAAAAACAAGTCTGATCATTAATTTTTCATCTAATCTAATGTGGATGTGTGCAAAATAAATATTCTGGCTAAGATAAAAACCAAAAATATTATTACATATACTTTATATTTATTCGATTTCCTTTGCACATGTGAAGTATGAATAGTGGATTATCATGTTGAGATATCGGTGGCTTTGTGGCCCTCCTGAGAATCAATGTAGACCAGATAAGGAAACGTTGATATTCTACAAAACAACAGCCTCACCCCTCACGTCACCGCTACAATCTGACCTATTATGTGCTATTCACATGTAGCCGCATTGTGTTTGTTTCATGAACTTCAGCAGTAATTGTATGTTATTATAGGCCATACATCTCCTATTCATTGCTGTGTTCAAGGTATTTATTGTGCACCCATTAACAAGGACTGCTTATTGCTTAGCTTTTTCTAATTCTCCATTATTATACACCTATTAACACTGTAATTATCATACACAGAGAATATTACGTTTATGTGATAATCACCATAGTGTAATAAATGGCTCCTTACTCCTTATTATATAAACCAGTTTGGTCGGGACTGTATTGTTCACTATATAAGTGACGGGTTTGCATAGTTTCCTGGGTTCTAGTCCAAGGTTCTCTGGGTTCTAGTCAAAGGCATACAGTACATACCATATAGGCAGGCTATGCAGCGGCTATGGGGGCCCTTGGAGAGAGAGAGGGTCCAGCCCTGGTTGGCCCCATCATTTTCTGTCCTGGCAAAGCCTGGGACCATAATAGGAGGACCTGTTGTGGAGCACCGTTTCAAAACTTTCGGTCTGCTTTAGAAGGCAAAAAATATAATGTTGTTGTCTGATGTGAGAACGTTGTGCTTCTTTGTTGCTTACTGCTCACAGCTATTTGTATTGTCAGTGAAGATTATGTTATACTATGCTCCTCGCTTTTGAGGTGAGTTCTCCAGACATAGTTCTGTGGCATAATAGAACCAGTAGTTTGAGAGCTGACGCTGTCAGTCACAACACCTGGACTACAGCCCCGCCTCTAATTAGCTGGTCAGCAGTGTAAACCAAGGGGGCACATGTGACAATTGGCACAAGTGACCGAATCTGCACGAATCTACATAAAGATGAAGTTATGAAGCGAGAGAACGATGGCTGTATGGTGGATTCTAAAGTAAACAGGATAGAGAGGGTCAAAGGAGCATCAGCTTCCCTTTAAATAAGAAAAGTAAGTGTGCGGGGAGCATTGTGCAGATCCACATTACCCATGGGATAGCTGGAGGAGGCTATAATTTTTTTTTGGGTTTGTGGATTTTTTATTCTTTTCAAGTAACAAACACAGGACATTTACGCACAAAGTGTCAGTAACATACTGACATACAAACATAATAAACATAGTAAACATAACATGTCAGCCATGACATACATCTGTAATAACATATTAAACAGCAGATAGTGATAATCGGTCACGTAAAAACCCGTACTTGAGCCGTCCTGTTTTCCAATAGGAAGCACCCATGTCTTTATCATATGCTATTATATTCTCTGGGGAGAAGAGCCAGCGAGCTTTTTAGCCAATGACGTTTAAGTGCAACCAATTGTGATGGATAAGAGGCTAATGCAAACTCGTGATGGGATATGGGAGTTAACCTTAGCACATAAATCTGTAATTGTTGGGGTAGTAGAAGATTTCGCGCTGAGGTTAAAATATGCACCGCAGGCCAGAGGTGGTCTGGAGACATCTCTGCTACCCTGATATTCAATAAAGCCATATCTGAGGCTGGAGGAACATCATAACCAGCCACCAAGGAAATAATCTGAAAAGTAGCCTCCCAGAACACTTTGACTATTGGGCAGGACCACCACAGATGCTCCAATGTTCCTACTTGCCCACATTGTCTCCAACAGAGACTTGAGTATCCCAGAATGACATGAACCAATCAAGAAGGGTAAAGATACCAACGCAAATGTATTTTTTTTACTTGTTCCAAGTGATTCACACAACGAGGGGAACGCATCAGCCAATCGCAAGCTCTTCTCCACGGAGTCACAGTTGTCCGAATATTCAAATCATGATCCCATTTGTGCCTATATGCCAATTTCTCATCCTCATTCCCCAACCTCAACAATGCTTTATATGCAGTGGACATCCCCCTCATATGGTTTTTATAGCCCAATATAAACCTTTGAATTGGAGACGATGTGCTTACAACCTGCTGCTGAGGACACTTTTGAAGAGCATGACGAATTTGCAAGTATTGATAGAATGCCACCTTTGGTAGCGTGGCTTCACAGCTTAGGTCCTCAAATGACCTAAAAATAGAATTACAATAGAATTTATCTATAGTATCTATACCTGACCTGCTCCACAACTGGAAATTCGAGTGGGGTATATGATATTCTAGACTTTTTAAAGATAGATATTTAAATGGGATCTGTATATACGACTTATGTTTTAACAAATATCTCCGAACACCCAAAGTGGCCTGCATAGATGCCAAAGGGGAGTACGTAACAGACTGTTGTAAACATTCCGTCTCCAAAAGAAGTCTGGTAGATTGAAACTTAGTAAAGGTTTTTCTATCTGAATCCATTTATGGTCCGCAACAGGATTCCACCACTCCCGCAATGCATCAATTAAAGAGGCTCTGTGGTACTCAGCGAGAATAGGAACACCCATGCCTCCTAGGAGGCTATCATAAACTAGCCCTTATGATATCTATACCCTTTCCCGCTGCGCTGACCTGTTAGCAAACTCTCGAATGTGCTCAGATCTGTAGGACATACACAGAACAGTTCATTTTATCCCTATAACTGTATGTTTTTGGTATTATATGAATGAATAACCTTAAACGTCTGTATCTCTTCTTGTAAGATATGCAGCAGAAAGTAGGTAGACTAACCCCGCAGGCAGAACTGGCAAGAAGATGCCTTCAACTGAGTGAGGAACACAGTCAGCCGGAGAAGTTGGGCCATGCCACTTATGAATGGAAAGCCCTCCATTTGGCTTCGTGGAATGGAGACGCTCGTCTTGTTAAACAACTTCTACAACAAGGAGAAAAGATGGATGACAGGTATGTGCACATAGCATCTAATGTCTCTGCACTGCTCCCCTTACACCTCAATTGCTAAGATTCTTTTGCCGACATAAATCCGGCCTGAGAACTTAAGGCTTTGTTGGGTTCTAATGTCTATTCAAGGTGTTAATTCTTCCCCATCCTAGATGTCCATTGAGACTGTTAATCCTATGCACACGTTGGTGATTACCGACTATAGTCTCTTGGCGTCAAATACGTGACTGAGCAACCAAACGGAGATACTTTAGATTAATCTGGACAGGACAATAGATGTGATCTCAATGGGAGAAACATTTGTGTCATTCAAGCTATTCTTTATGTTCGTTCTGCTAAGACTCCACAAAACAATTATTTGTTACTTCTTATGGGTAATTCATTTCCAGTCATAATAGATCTTCAGGGGTTGGTTGATCTCATTGTTGATTTGTCAACAGACGTCTGCCTTAGGGCCCATTCACACGAACGTGAATCTCGTCCGTGTGCTGTGCATGGAAATCACGCACAGCACACGGACCCATTGATTTCAATGGGGCCGTTCACACATGCAGGAGTTTTCACACACCGAGAGTCCGCTGCGTGAAACTCACTGCATGTCCTATATTGGTGCGTTTTTACGCACCTATATGCCCATTGAAGTCAATGGGTGCGGAAAACCACGGACAGCACACGGAAGCATAAAGTGCTTTGCGAGTGTGGGGGAAACGCATGCCACTCGCAAAGCACACTGATGCATAACACAATGGGTTTTTTCTACCGTCCTGTTTTTAAATTTCTACAGTAGGAACACATGAAACTACAGGAAATTCTCTGATGGCTGAAATTGTAATATTCTAACCATTGTCTGCAGAATCAAAAGATTGACAGCTGCAGATACTATTGGGCATAGTGGCATCGGGGATGTCATAGCATTACTGATCATTAGGGTCTACACTATTTCCAGGGTGGGCAATGGTGAGAGCCATATCACTTGGTCTCTTGTTCATATTTTTGGTGAACTTTTAAGGTAACACAACATGTCATAGCTAAAAGGGATTCTCAAGGTTTATGGATCTGTGACTTAGATGATTAGTTGGCTGAATTACCAGTTTATATATGACCATCTAAAATATACAAAAACTAGCAACAAAGACCATGGAATCCTCATCTTTTCGTATTTCTTTCCAGTAAATGTGGTGTTGTAGCTCTTTATGGGATCACTCCACCCATGAGGAAGAGTCCAATATTGAAAATCCCTCTTTCCATTGGCCCCACATCAACCACAGGGGCAGCCTCTTTGGTTTGATGGCCTTTGATCGACAATTGACAACTACTTACTACTTCAATTGGTGATCGTGTAGTACTAGCCTGCCGATGATTGAACTTGGTAGTTGTCAATGACACCTCTGCCTCGTGGGTGGTATGAACCTATGAAGAGCATCCACTCTCCACATTCACTGCAACACTAGTTAACAATAAATAGGAACGGGATCAAAGGGCTACTCTGCCCTTCGCTTCTACATGGGATGACCAGATGAACAAGCAGTTGACCTTCCTGTAATGGGTTTGTGTAGAGGAATGAACCAACACAAGTCTGGGGTGTTTAGCTGCAGAACGAACTGTAATAATAATAATATAACAGGTATACAAATAATAATTTACACGCGTCATTGGCGCAAAACATCACCATGGACTGTAAATAATATAATGGATAATGGGAAATTGCAAAGCGCCCCATTTCCTAGGGGGCCCCAAGGACTCGAAGGAAACAACCTGACAGGTGGCATGCAAACTTGCACTAGAATACCAGGGACCTTACCAATTGCTCTATTGTATGTTGGCTTTTGGACTGGAAGAGTTATTTGGGCAATGAATGACAGTATTGTGTTGGAAATACATGGCAGTGTTGGGCACAATTTTGGACTTTTAACAGATCCCTCCCCTGCACGGGAGACATCTTGTTTACTGAGTAAAAATACCTGTTTAGTACATTTTGGGATATGTTTCCAATTTCATATAATGATAAAACATATATTTTATCTTCTCCAGGGATGAGCTTGGTTGGACTCCTCTTCACTGTGCAGCATCCAATGGTCATTTAGCTACAGCAAAGCTCCTGATCCAAAGAGGAGCTTCGGTGAATGCCCAGGATGCCTCAGGTTGTACCCCTCTCCACCATGCATCATGGAGTGGCCATACACACTTGTCTGAGATGCTGTTAAACCGTGGATCCAGTGCCATGGCACCTACAATGGGAGGTTTAAGAGCTCTACATTTAGCAGCAGCTAATGGCCATACACTCATTGCACAGTTATTGCTGAAGCAAAATATAGACCCATGTATAGGTGACAACAACAAGTGGAGTCCATTGCACTGGGCAACCGTAAGCAATCATGTCCATATCATGGAACTATTGAGTGAACACAGGGTCTCTTTTGGACTGGAGGCTTCTGGGAATTTGACCTCTTTGCATGTTGCAGCTGAGACTGGAAAACTGGAGGCTCTGAACTATCTCCTGGAGAAGGGGGTTAATGTAGATGTCCAAGACTTGCTAGGCAGAACAGCTCTGGCAATTGCAGCGGGTAATGGTAGAATAGAGGTATGTATTACTAGGGTGATAAACCCACATTAAAGAGGCTCTGTCACCCCATTATAAGTGGCCTATATTGTACATAATGGGATCGGCGCTGTAATGTAGATAACAAGATAACAACAGTGTTTTTTATTTAGAAACATGATGTTTGACGGAGTTATGACCTATATTAGCTTTATGCTAATGAGTTTCTTAATGGACAACTGGGCGTGTTTTACTTTTTGACCAAGTGGGCGTTGTGGAGAGAAGTGTATGACGCTGACCAATCAGTGACCAATCAAAGTCATACACTTCTCTCCATTCATTTATACACCACATAGCGATATAGCTATATCGCTATGTACAGCCACATAAACACACTGTAACGTTACTGCAGTGTCCTGAGATAACGCTGTAAACTGTCATTTCAAACGAGATTACACTTGCTGTGCTGTAGTGTCGGGATTGTGTTAGCGAAGTGTCAAGATTCTGAATACACATCACGTCCTGGCTGGAGGTAATGTCTATTCATTATCAGGACACTGCAGTAACGTTATAGTGTGTGTATGTGGCTGCACATAGCGATATAGCTATATCGCTATGTGCTGTATAAATGAATGGAGAGAAGTGTATGACGCTGATTGGTCAGCGATTGGTCAGCGTCATACACTTCTCTCCACAACGCCCACTTGGTCAAAAAGTAAAACACGCCCAGTTGTCCATTGAGAAACTTATTAGCATAAAGCTAATATAGGTCATAACTCCGTCAAAAATGATAGTTTTTCTAAATAAAAAACACTGCTGTAATCTACATTACAGCACCGATCACATCATGTACAATATAGGCCACTTATAATGTGGTGATGGAGCCTCTTTAAGACCTGGGTAAGGGCGTATGTACCATGGAGTCGGACTATGAGGATGCCGCGGAGCCCTAGAGAGAAGACCCAGTTGGCCTTATCAATTATTTCAATGTCTGGTGACAACCTGTGCTGCGATCCCCACGGAAAACTAACCCAAATGCCATGAAAGGAGATAGGTGAAAAAAAAGTCCTTCTGTTGGAGTAGTTTGGGGTGTGGTGGAGTCAACCAGCACCTAAAGGGGCCCCATTATAATCCTTGCTACAGGGCCCACTTTCCTTATTTATGCCTTTGGACCTGGGCCACATTCTCAGTTACTAAGACTACATGATATTCCTATTTATTCTACACAAGGAAGGAAAGACAGGTAATTAGCTCAGGTCTTTGATCTGGCAGACAAACAAAAATGTATGTAAGTCTAGTTGACAGATAGGAGTAAATAGAAGGGCAATGAGTGTTAAACTAGCCATAGAATTACTTAGCTGTCAGACAAATGACTGTTTGCTCCACATCTATCTTTCCTGATTTTGCTGTCAATGTGCCCATGTTAATTTTATAAAGTAAAGGGGATAAGCAGCTGCTAGAGGAGTCTGATGCTGCTTATCTCAATGGAAACAAAAGATTACACATGTAAAATCCAACCGATCCAATTCTTGTTTCACTTAACGGAACCCAAAGGGACAAAGCCCTTAGAGACCTGATTGTTGGCTACTGAAAATATTGGGATCCACCAAAAGTTAAGAAAAAGTTTATATCCCGAATTAACGTGGTGGGCCACTTTGTAAGTGTCTGCACATTAAGCAAACAGGGGACACATCACTGCCACTGCAATTGTTTACATGTTCCCCCACCCTTCATGTTGCGGATCGGGGAGGAAGGGGAGAACTTGAAAGGTTTTAACTACCTTATAAAGTAATGGCATATCCATAGAATATGCCATCTCTTTATAATTGGTGGGTGTCTGACCTCTGGGACCCCCACTGATACTGAGAATGAGGGGTCTGCATGGCTGATTTCACCCCTATAATTTGTTCACTTGAGTGGGGACGTGCTGCACTGCCCTGCACAGCAGGTGGCCAGGGCATCACTGTGCACAGAAAAACCGTGAAGGGGCCTCAGCGTTAAGGAAGTGCTGCGGCTCCTTTGTTCTCAGGGTTGGTGGGGCTCCCAGAGGTCAATTTGTAGTGATTCAGACAGCACTAAGTGTGATGGGTGCAAAAGTAGGGGCCCAACATGATACCAGTTGAGAAAAGGTTTGAAGAAGAATTTCCATATTTTATTCTCATGCCAGTGACCGTGGATGTTTGGGTCTTATCCTAGACCTTCATCAGGCACTAGACCATGCTGGGCATCTGTGTTGCTGGCGCTGTATAGTTGCGGCTGACCGCTATGGAGACGACTCCATAGCGGCCAGCTGGTCCCAGGGGTCAGACACCCACTGAACATAAAGTGATGGCATATCCTAGCGATATGCCATCACTTTATAGGATGGCAATTACCCTTTAAGAAGGCATGTTCTGAGTACGTTTCATACATTTTCATTCTAAGGAATATGCCAGGTATTTTTTATAAAGTGGTCAACCTTTTTAAGATTCCCACAGACATCTTGAATATAGTGATGAATAATATAGCGATAAATAATATAGCGATAAATAATATAGTGATGAATTGAAATACAAAAGGGGCGTAGAAGAGTCACAATTTTTAGGCCGCCTCCGCCATTTTTTAGAAAAGTGGGTGGGACTTAACTGGAGGGAGCATGACAAGGAGCCCATGTAAATTAATCGACGTCCACGCCAACAATTGTGTGCAGTGGGCAGCGACGTGACCCCCCCGACCCCCCCCCCCCCCCCGCCCCGGTGCCAAGAGATAACCTAACCTCTACATAGCTTTCAGCTAATACATGGGGTGCTCTGAACACACTTCATGCGATTGGCAGGTATATGTACATAGTTAGAATGGAACAAACTATTCCTTCTCTTCTGGAATCCCCTTATTACTGATTTTATGAGGTCCATCATCCCCTATAAAGTGTGAAGAAATAATAATATTCCCTTCTTCAGGTTATGATATTCATTGCACCTAAGTTTTCCTGTCCATTCAGTGTTTCCTTCTTGTTCCCTTTTCCGGTAGGTTGTTCAGTCACTTTTGGATAATAAAGCTCAATTGCACATTGTGGACAACCATGGACGCACCGCCCTACACAAAGCTGCGGCGGCAGGACATCTTGATGTAGTACAGATACTTGTCCAGAAGGGGGCCTCATTGAATATAAAGGACAGCCTGTGCCTCACGCCAGTGCAGAGAGCATCCATAATGGGACACAATCAAGTATCTACTTATCTGCAAGAACAAGGAGCACTGTCCACAGTTCACAATGTACTTTAATCCTGTGCTCCTCTGGTGAAAAACATGCTCTGAACTGTATAATTTAAGACATTACATTACTTATCTTTTAATTATCCTTAGTTACAGTCTGTAGTGTAGTCCAGAGCTGCATTAACAGCTCTACAGACATCAGAGCTGAAATCTCTGAACATCTTCTTCTTGTTTAGTGACTGCTCAGAGATTGTTTTGCTGATTTGCATTCTGGGAAGGATCAACTATACACCAGGCACTGTAAAACTAACTGTTCCTCTGCATTATAGTAGTTTAGCAGAATTGTAAATGCAGCTCTGGAGTATTATACAGGCTGTAACTCAGGATCAGTACAAGATAAGTAATGAAATGTATTTACTGAATTTTTTAAATATAGTGAATACATCTATATATAAACTATAAAATTATGCTCAAAGGTGGACGTATCCTTAAGGGTATGTTCACACGTAGTGACCAAAAACGTCTGAAAATCCAGAGCTGTTTTCAAGGGAAAACAGACCCTGCTTTTCAGACGTTTTTTGACCAACTCGCATTTTTCGCTGCGTTTTTCGCGCCGTTTTCGCTGCGTTTTTTACGTCCGTTTTTGGAGCTGTTTTCATTGGAGTCTATGAGAAAACAGCTCCAAAAACGTCCAAAGAAGCGTCCTGCACTTCTTTTGACGAGGCTGTATTTTTACGTGTCGTCGTTTGACAGCTGTCAAACGACGACGCGTAAATAACAGGTTGTCTGCACAGTACGTCGGCAAACCCATTCAAATGAATGGGCAGATGTTTGCCGACGTATTGTAGCCGTATTTTCAGACGTAAAACGAGGCATAATACGCCTCGTTTACGTCTGAAAATAGGTCGTGTGAACCCAGCCTTAAATTAATTATAAAAAACATTCCAATATAATTTATATATTGTGTATAATATGCAGTATGAGAATAATCAAGGATTACAAGAGATTTCAGCTTCAGGATGCAAGTCAACAAGTATTAGACATCATTTTTCCATTTAGATTTTTATCTTGGTTGCCCACATGGGTAACATATAATGTGTGACAACCACTAATAGCAGCTATTATAGCCATAAACCAACTCTCCAGACCCCGAACGGAATATAAATCTGCTTTGCTATGCCAAATTACCTTCACACCCCTCTCCAATACTACTCTATATGTCACAATAGTTATAGTAGTTCTGACTTCTACTCATGAACCAGGAAGCACAGGATGAACAGTGCTAGAGGTCTCACCTAGGCCTCATGCATACGACCGTAAGGTTGGGATCACACGACCTATTTTCAGACGTAAACGAGGCGTATTATGCCTCGTTTTACGTCTGAAAATAGGGCTACAATACGTCTGCAAACATCTGCCCATTCATTTGAATGGGTTTGCCGACGTACTGTGCAGACGACCTGTCATTTACGCGTCGTCGTTTGACAGCTGTCAAACGACGACGCGTAAAAATACAGCCTCGTCAGAAGTGCAGGACACTTATATACATTATATGCGGGACACTTCTATACATTATATGCAGGACACTTATATACATTATATGCAGGACACTTATATACATTATATGCAGGACACTTCTATACATTATATGCAGGACACTTCTATACATTATATGCAGGACACTTATATACATTATATGCAGGACACTTATATACATTATATGCAGGACACTTATATACATTATATGCAGGACACTTCTATACATTATATGCGGGACACTTCTATACATTATATGCAGGACACTTATATACATTATATGCAGGACACTTATATACATTATATGCGGGACACTTCTATACATTATATGCAGGACACTTATATACATTATATGCAGGACACTTATATACATTATATGCGGGACACTTATATACATTATATGCGGGACACTTATATACATTATATGCGGGACGCTTCTATACATTATATGCAGGACACTTATATACATTATATGCAGGACACTTATATACATTATATGCAGGACACTTATATACATTATATGCAGGAAACTTATATACATTATATGCGGGACACTTCTATACATTATATGCGGGACACTTATATACATTATATGCAGGACAGTTATATACATTATATGCGGGACACTTATATACATTATATGCAGGACACTTCTATACATTATATGCAGGACACTTATATACATTATATGCAGGGCACTTATATACATTATATGCAGGGCACTTATATACATTATATGCAGGGCACTTATATACATTATATGCAGGGCACTTATATACATTATATGCAGGGCACTTATATACATTATATGCAGGGCACTTATATACATTATATGCAGGGCACTTATATACATTATATGCAGGGCACTTATATACATTATATGCAGGACACTTATATACATTATATGCAGGACACTTATATACATTATATGCAGGACACTTATATACATTATATGCAGGACACTTATATACATTATATGCAGGGCACTTCTATACATTATATGCAGGACACTTATATACATTATATGCAGGGCACTTATATACATTATATGCAGGACACTTATATACATTATATACAGGACACTTATATACATTATATGCAGGACACTTCTATACATTATATGCAGGACACTTATATACATTATATGCAGGACACTTATATACATTATATGCAGGACACTTATATACATTATATGCAGGGCACTTATATACATTATATGCAGGGCACTTATATACATTATATGCAGGGCACTTATATACATTATATGCAGGGCACTTATATACATTATATGCAGGACGCTTATATACATTATATGCAGGACACTTATATACATTATATGCAGGACACTTATATACATTATATGCGGGACACTTATATACATTATATGCAGGACGCTTATATACATTATATGCAGGACACTTATATACATTATATGCAGGACACTTCTATACATTATATGCAGGACACTTATATACATTATATGCAGGGCACTTATATACATTATATGCAGGGCACTTATATACATTATATGCAGGGCACTTATATACATTATATGCAGGGCACTTATATACATTATATGCAGGGCACTTATATACATTATATGCAGGACACTTATATACATTATATGCAGGGCACTTCTATACATTATATGCGGGACACTTCTATACATTATATGCAGGACACTTATATACATTATATGCAGGACACTTATATACATTATATGCAGGACACTTATATACATTATATGCAGGGCACTTCTTTCAGACGTAATTTGAGCCGTTCTTCATTGAACTCAATGAAGCACAGCTCAAAATTTACGGCTGTCAGAGAAGCCTCGCAAAATGCGAGGAGGAGGAATTACGTCTGAAACGAGGCAGCTGTTTTCTCCTGAAAACAGTCTGTCATTTCAGCCGTAAAAGCCTGCTATCGTGTGCACATACCCTTATAGTTTATACTGTCCACAAATACGGATCCGACGGCTACGGATAAACATCCGCACCCGTCTGCAATTGCGCCAGTATTATGGAATCATGGATGGACAAAGAATAATAAAATATTTTAAACAGTATTCCATATATTCCATAAACCTGGTTGGTCTGATTACTAAAATAAATTTGTCAAAAGGTTTTCAGATTTATTTTTTTCCTATTTTTAAAGTCTCTGAATGATGACTTGTTAATCGAAATAAAAAAGCCAATGAGTTTGTATTATTTATAGTCATAATTGACTTGTATTGTTATATTTACTCCGATTACAATTAAAATCCAATATCTTTTAGGGCTCGTTCACACAGTGAAGATTTGCTGCAGATTTTGCAAGACAAAATTAGAATTGTATCCAGGAGAGCAGACCTATAAGGCCTTTCTTTTTATATTTTCTCTGTTTAGGTTCCGTTCCAGGTTTTAGCTTAAAAAAACCTTGCAAAATCTGAAGCAAATCTGCACTGTGTGAACAAAGCCTAAGGCCCTATTCAGACGACAGGGATAATCAACCGTGTGACGGACGTTTTTTCAACTGTCGTGACACAGCTGTATTAAAATCAATGCATTTCTATGGGGCTATTCACACAGCCAGTTTTTTTAACGGACCGTGGAAACGGCCCGGGAAAAAATAGGACATGTCCTGTTTTTGCCCGTTTTCCCGGATCCCTCAATAGACTGAAAAATCGTGTTTTTCACGCCCGATTTAACACCTGGTTCTGTGAATAAAGCCTTAAAATTACTAGATACATGAAAGACACAATACAAGTGTATTGTATCATGTCCATTAGAATATGACTGTCCTCCCCCGTAACAATTCCAGTATGCGGTTCCTTAGTTCATGTGTGGGAATAACGTGTTCTATCAGTTTCTTGGAAATATGAATGATTCGTACTGAAGGTTTTTACTGGAACCAATCATAAATAAGTCTAGTGACCCCTGCTGGTTGGTCTTCATTACTGTATTATTACTGAAGATCCGCATCAAACGCTCCAACAAAAGCATCAAAATATCTGTCCCGAAGTACGCTCCACCTGTCTGGTATACGCAATAGGGGACAAATAGTGCGAAGAAGAAATAACGTTAATTCGCTTTGATTTCCTAATAGTAGAAGATGTACAATGGTTCACTTTTAATTAGTGGCGTATTTTGCACACGTTTTAATAAATCTGGAATTGTCTGAGGCTGGGTTCACACGACCTATTTTCAGACGTAAACGAGGCGTATTATGCCTCATTTTATGTCTGAAAATAGGGCTCCAATACGTCGGCAAACATCTGCCCATTCATTTGAATGGGTTTGCCGACGTACTGTGCCGACGACCTGTAATTTACGCGTCGTCGTTTGACAGCTGTCAAACGACGACGCGTAAAAATACAGCCACGGCAAAAGAAGTGCAGGGCACTTCTTTGGACGTTTTTGGAGCCGTTTTCTCATAGACCCCAATGAAAACAGCTCCAAAAACGGACGTAAAAAACGCTGCGAAAAACGTGAGTTGCTCAAAAAACGTCTGAAAATCAGGGGCTGTTTTCCCTTGAAAACAGCTCCATATTTTCAGACGTTTTTGGTCACTACGTGTGCACATACCCTAAGGGTATGTTCACACGCACTAATTACGGACGTAATTCGGGCGTTTTTGCCCCAAATTACGTCTGAAAATAGCGCCTCAATAGCGCTGACAAACATCTGCCCATTGAAAGCAATGGGCAGACGTTTATCTGTTCACACGAGGCGTAATTTACGCGCCACTGTCAAATGACGGCGCTTAAATAGACGCCCGCGTCAAAGAAGTGACCTGTCACTTCTTTGGCCGTAATTGGAGCCGTTATTCATTGACTCCAATGAATAGCAGCGCCAATTACGTCCGTAAAGGACGCGGCGTTCAAGCGCCTGCACATGCCATTACGGCTGAAATTACGGGGATGTTTTCAGGCTGAAACATCCCCGTAATTTCATCCGTTACGGACGCCCTCGTGTGAACATACCCTTACTGTTTCTTTTTATGCCTGCTATGAGCTACTGTACATTTGTGCCACTCATTTTCGCTTTTCCTATGCTTTGCCTTTGAAAAGGGAGCAAAAAAGTATATTCACAGCTTGACCACGACCACTTTTCTGTTGCAAATTCTTGGGCAAATTTGGCGAACTTTTATTTGCAATTTTACGCCCTTTTCAGGCTTAAACGGAAAAATAAATGTGGACCATTGCAATTCTTGCCTGCTAATGATATGTGTAAAATCCTACCTACTACTACTGCCAGCACACATCTCTATATGACACTATGCCACGCAGGAACACACTGAGCCTCACTTTATATGCATCCAGGTGTGATTCTAGCCTCTCTCCTCCTCCCTGTCCATATAGAGGGAGGTCCCGCGAGTACGACATTCAGGATCCCTTCTATTAGCCGGAGCGGAGTGCCACGGAATACAGCGAAACGCCATTACATGGTTGCCCCTTCATATGATATTACATTTCCCCTACAGGAAAGGAGTGGTCGCCAGCTTTGGCAGTTACACCTTGGCACTAGTGGCCTCTGCCTCGTAAGAAGACATCAGTATTATAAATGACCCACTAGACCCTGTAACCGATTTTGCATTGGGAACAAGGAGCTACAAGTCATGCCTCTGCTTATTGACTGGTCTGTACTGCTTGAATCAAGTGGTACAACTTAGGGGTGTAGCTAGGGGTGGGGACTACCATGGCACTTGCCCCGGGTGTAGAATGTAGAGGGGCAAGCTTATCTTTTGGATTAATCCAATAAATGCGGGCCTGTATACTTACCCTCCTTGCTCCGGGCAGCTGCACCGTCATCAGGATCCATTGCAGCAGCGCCAGGAACGGAACAGGTGCCGGGAGAGAAAAAGGGTAAAGATAAAGTCTGGTCTGGGGTATGTATATTTTTTATTCTGTCTGATCGGGGGTCTGTAATATAGGGGGTCTGAAAATATTTGGGGGTCTGATATTTATCTAGAGGTCTGATATTAATATAAGGGTCTGGTCCGGGGTCTGATATTAAAGTGGTTGTAAATTAATTTCAGACCCCCTAAATATATTTGGACCTCGTGACTAGACTCCTAAGTTAATAAAGGGGTTGTCTGGAGTCGAAAAAAATATGACCATTGTTCTTATAATATAAAAGTAAAGAACTTAATAATTCGTTTCCATGAGCAAAGACGCCCTGTTCGCCTGAACGGAGGAGCGGTCACATGATCACGGAGGCCAGGTGGGAGGGCGTGGAAAAGTGCTGGAGGGGAAAGAGGAAAATGCCGGGACCATTGACGCACCGACACATATGGGAGGTAGAGGCTGCTCCCAGCGATGACATTTCACAAATTTCTGAAAAAAAAACAGCTAAACTTCCAAAATCATGTGATCGATCCTTTATTTGGGCGATCGGGGCATCTTTACTAATGGAAACTGGAGACTAATTAGTAAGTGCTTTACTTTTATTTGACATTATATCAAGCAATGTAATACAAAGTATATTATATTAAGAGCTGGGGTCATGTTTTTGTGCCTCTGGACATCCCGTTGGGATGTACAGAATTAGAAAAACATGGCTACTTTCTTCCAAAAACAGCTCCATACCTGTACAGGGGTTGTTTCTGGTATTGCAGCTCAGCTCCATTGTAGTGAATAGGGCTGAGATGCAATACCACATACAATCCGTGGACAGGTATGGAGCTGATTTTGGAAGAAAGCAGCCATGTTTTTCTAATCCTGTACTGTCCCTTTAATATAGGGGTCTGTTCAGGGGTCTGATATTAATATGGGGCTTCTGAATATATTTGTGTGGTCTGATTTGCTATCTCACTCAACCTCCCTTGTAGTGAATGGGTGCGTGAAAATCACGGACAGCACACAGACATCTTCCGTGCGCTGTCCATGATCCATCCAGCAGTTGCTAAAGAAATGCAGAGAAAAAAAAACTTATTTAAAAAATGTACAACACTGACATAAAAAACAGATGGCACACGGAACTGCAACGCAAGAAAAATGCAATTTTTGCGGACGCAAAACGGACACGTTCGTGTGAATCAGATATAACATGCACACTTGCCTGGGCAGAGCGTGCAAGTTTATTTAATTAGGGAGAGTGGGATAAGCTGCTGCCGGATGTCACTGGCAGCAGCTTATCTCTTAGGCCTTATTTACACGAGCGTTGCGCACCTTGGACGTGAAAAGTTTTTCACGGCCAAGGTGCATCTGTGCTCGGCGTTGCGGGACGCGATGTCTTCCATCCCTCCATAGATGAGTCTATGGAGGGATGCGTGAAGCGTGCAAAGAACGGACATGTCCTATTTTCCCACGGACCCTTCACACGGTCCGTTGAAACAACGGCTGTGTGAACGGCCACATTGAATTACATAGGTCCGTGGGACGGCCGCTGTTTCAACGGCCGTCCCACGGACGTTTAACACGCTCGTGTAAATAAGCCCTTAGCAGAACAAAGGGTCCGATATATTTTAATTTAGCCTGCCCGATCCTCGTTTTCTCTACTTAGATTCCTGGCAATTTTAGTGGGATCCGCCAACAATAATGCAATATGTGCGGGCAGCAAAGGGTCCTGCATTTTGGGGTGGAGCAGGTGGAGACTTGTTCCACGCAAGAGTGCCATATATCCCAATACAGGGTGTAAAGATCTGTCTAACCGGTTGTTATTATTAATCATATATTTCAGATGCTCCCATTACAGTGACAGTAGTAGACAGTGCCCCATAAAATAGAGCTATAATATCCCATAATACAGCCACATTGCCCTTATAACAGTCCTAACTGTATTACGGGGTAGTAATAATAATGTCAGCTACAGATCCCGATAACACAGCAGCACAACCCCATTGGACAAAGCTGTAAAGCAGCGATGTCTCCGCATGTTGTACTGTAGTTGTGTCAATAAAGCTCGGAAAAAAGAAAATAATCGTGACGTTAATTCCGCACGACAGAGGCGTCCATCTTGATTAAGGGCATCTGGAGATCTTCATAGAGGACACAGGATGGTTTTCCTGAGCTTATCACGATGGGTCCGGAGCCGGGGTCCTGATCGCTACTGGAGGGTTCAGGAGGTGCTGCAACATGCCAGGGTGAGTGAGGGGAGACGGGCTGGAGGGGAGGGTCATTGGTGTGTGTGAGCTGTGACGGTCGGAGCATGCTGCCCTCACTGCAGTAATGTCATGCCATGTGCAGTGGTTGCCGTAAATGGAGCTGGACTACAAGTCCCAGCATGCACAAAAGACTTGATGTGATTTGCTGGTGGTTCCAGAAGCCAAGTACTACGTGAATACTTGTTCCTCACGATCCAGCTCATACAATGTGGTGTTTATTGTTTAACATAGAAGTCAGTGGAAATATTGCATGTTTCTTCTGGAGTGTGTCTTGGGGCCTGTTCACATGGAAAAATGTTGCGCTATTGATGCAGACGTGGAAAGCTGTGAACAAAACCTTTAAAAATGTCCTACTGTTTTGTGTACACAGTTCCTATACAGACCTATGCATCTCCATGGTTACAGACTACAAACATTCCCTGTCTAGTCTGGCACTGCATTACATCCCTACTTACTATTAACCTACCAAATGACTTTGTATGACTGCAGGATCGGGCCACGCAGGGTTTGTTTGTAGTCTGTAGCCATGGAGACACATAAGTCTGCATAGAATCTGTAAACACAAAATAAGGCATTTTTAATGACTATTTGCATTTTAAATTTTTTTTATTGAATTTAGCTGAAAAAATAATAGAATGTCAGGTTTCTTAAGGCCTCATTCACACGGCAGGGTTTCCCGGCCGGGTGCCGGCCGTTCATAAATCGGCCGGCACCCGGCTGCATTAGGAATGATAGACCCCTAATGGGGCTATTCACACGACCGATTTTTTTGACGGCCGGAAAATCCGGCCGTCAAAAAATAGGACATGCTCTATCTTTGCCCGGACACCCAGCCGCCCGGCTCCCATAGAAGTCTATGGGGCCGGGTATTACACGGCCATCACCGGAATGTGTTCCGAGTGATGGCCGGGTTTCCCGGTGCTTGCGCTCTATCTCCTCCTCCTCACAGCGCAGAGAGGAGGAGGAGTTGATGCCATTCTGACGAATGGCATCGCTGTACACTGTGTTGCAGGGCCGGGGTGTACAGCAGGTGGAAGGGAGCGCTGCGCTGGCTCCCTTCCCCTGCTTGTTAAAAGCACCCTGGCTCGGCGACACCTTCGATGGCGCCGCTAGTAGTAGTAGTAGTAGCAGCAGCTGCTGCGGCTGCTACTACTGTAGCGACGCCACTATAGCAGAGCAGGGAGGTATCTCCCCGCTCTGCTATGTGCTAGCCGCACTTTAGCTCCTTGAAGGAGCGGAATCCCCGTGTTTTCGGGGATTCCGCTCCTGGACAGAGCGCTTGATGTCTCTGTCCATATCTGGGCAGTGACATCAGGGGAAACTCCTGAAGCGGAATCCCCGAACACATGGGGATTCCCCTTCAGGAGCTGCCGCTGATGTCACTGTCCGGATCTGCCCGGCCCGGCACGGATGCATAACTTTATGCAAACCGGCCGGGCAAAATGGCCGATTTTACCGGCCGACACTCAGGCTCGGGAACGACCCGGTCGTGTGAATCCCGCCTAAGTAGTTTTGACTATTGTACGTGAACATACATTTGCGTTATTTTTTCTATTATTATTTTTTATTTTAATATACAGCATTTCCGTGGTAGAAAAAATCGTTGCTTCAGCATGGCTATACGAGCGGTTCGCCGAGCCTTTGTATATTCTACGAAAGCCAGAAGAGTTAAGAAGCGCGTTATGAGAACGGTAAAGAAAAACGTGTGTCATGCCGGTCCTCTTATCTCACATATACACTGGGAAGACATGTACCAAACCGATACCGTATTTTCCTATGGGTAACGGATGCCAACATTCCATTTTTGAGTGGGGAGTTTTGTCCAGTGTATAAATTTTTCGGAGGCCAAAAACACCGTGTGAACTTAGCCTTAGGGGCACTTCAATTGGCAGATTAATTACTGTAAACTGAAACACTATCCACCGACTAACCTGCTCTCCTGAGGTGTCAGGACTATTATATTGTGCCCAGTCAAAATGGTGAATCTGCCTCCTACGTGTAAAAAAGAAATCCACTTCCTACTACAGTTTTCTGAACATTTACTCCTCAGTGGCATCAGGATGGATGGGTAGAATAGTGGGTGCGCATTCTTTTATTTTTTCATCATTGAAAGCTAGCTAAAGCCTATGCTACCACTAGAAAGTGCCCCTTTTTCATGCATAATGACCCACCTACTATTGGCACAAACATTTTTTATTTAAAGAGTCTCTGTCACCAGATTATAAGTGCCCTATCTCCTACATAATGTGATTGGCGCTGTAATGTAGATTACAGCAGTGTTTTTTATTTTGAAAAACAATCATTTTTGAGCAAGTTATGAGCAATTTTAGATTTATGCTAATTAGTTTCTTAATAGACAACTGGGTGTTATTTTACCTTTTTACCAACTGGGTGTTGTACAGAGGAGTGTATGAGGCTGACCAATCAGTGACCAATCAGCGTCATGCACTTCTCTTCATTCATTTTTAGCTGTACTCGCAGCACAGCGTGATCTTGCGATCAGCGATGCTGATTGGTCAGCGTCATACACTTCCCTGTACAACGCCTAGTTGGTACAAAAAACACCCAGTTGTCTATTAAGAAACGAATTAGCATAAATCTAAACTAGCTCATAACTTGCTCAAAAATGATTGTTTTTCAAAATAAAAACCACTGCTGTTATCTACATTACAGCGCCGATCAGATAATGTAGGAGATAGGGCACTTATAATCTGGTGACCGAGCCACCTAAGGCCGGTATAAAAGAACAGTGCGGGGCTCTGCTATCTGAAGCCATTCCAAGGGCCTGTTCACATCTGCGTTGACTGGGCCTCTGACACAGATCCAGACGCAATATTGTTTCCAGTAAAACCATTGACACCCTGACGGAAACCATTAAAGTCAGTGGGTCATACAATAGAACTGGTATTGTCACGGTGCTGCTCCCCTGACGGAGCAGAACAGAAACACGAGGCAGGTGTAAACCCAGCCTTAGCCAGGAGCCAGGCAACGTTTCAATGTCTCTAACCCAAATCTGTACGCTAATATAGTAAAAGGACCAGGAGTTGAGTATTAATTCACTTACATGAATCGTCACCTTCCAATTCTATATTTTATTTTTTTATCCAAAATCCGTCCTGCTGCTGCTGCCGCCGCCTGACACTGAGCGTAACACTCCAGAAAATGGCTTTTCTCTAGTCAAATCATTTGTACTTTCTTCCTTTCAGCTATGGATAAACCGTATCACAGCAGCTGTCCACGAACATGGGGTGAAGTACCCGCACTTAATTACCAATCTAGTAAAAGTGAGTTTTTCATGCTCTGATAATGTGTTCATTCCGCTAATATCTTTTGCATTGTCCCATGGAGAGTCCTATTAATCGGTTTCCTGTCATGTTTCAGTGTCAGGTGGCTCTAAACAGGAAGGTCATCTCTGATCTGGCAATATATGAACCCAAGACGTTTAAATCATTGGCAGCTCTGGCTAAGAGGAGAGGAGAAGAAGGTTTGGTTTCAGCACTTGGAGACGGGAAGGAACCTGAAGGAATATTTTCTCGGGTGGTGCATTATCACTAGTTCCAAAAACAGACTGAACTGTACTGACTGATAAGCGCCAGAGCCACTTGCTGTTTTTTTTTATGTGTTTAAACTTGCAGGTAACTAAAATTTGCAGAATTTTCAAGTTCTTGGTTCGTATTCACCATCTTAGAATATCATTTTTTCTGTTCTTCTATGGTCTGAGAAAAAGAAAACAAAAGAAACCTTGATGCCAGGGGATCTGAAGAGACCAGCACCACTATGCAATAAGTTTCCGTTCGCATTTATTAAAGGGTTATTCCCAAAATTCACAATTATCACCTATCCACATTTTCTGACCCCAATTGTGGATTCTCTTTACTGCTCAACTGCAGTGAGGACATTGATTGGAGCAGCAGTCGAGCATGCACTCTACCGCTCCGTTCAATGTTTATGGGAATGCCGGAAACAGCCGAGTACAGTGCTGTTTCCATCATTCTCATAGACCGTGAATGGAGCGGTGGGCGCATTCTTAACCGCCGATCCATTTAAGCTCCTGCTCCCTGTGGGGAGAGCAGTGAGAAGGATCTGGTTGTTCAGGATCACATTCTCACGATCGGTGGGTGTCCCAGTGGACATGTGATCGTTTGATTTTGGAAATACCGATTTAAGAGAGCAGAGTCCTAGGCATGGCGGATACACCCGACAATGAACATATAATAAGAGATTTTTTGTATGTCACACAAAAAGCTGGTTTATTTACTTGACAACCCGTAACTTTTCTATGATCAATAAAAACATTTGGTGATTTTTGACAGACTGAGGTGTGTTTTGTACAGGGGAACAGATACTCCGGACGTAACCTTTTATGTGTTGTTAAAACATTTTAGCTTCAGGTTTTTTTTTTTTTTTGGTGCACCTGGTAGGCTGAAGACGTCTTGCATAGATGTTCTACTGCATGTGAACCGTCTTCAGCGGTAAGGGTATGTGCACACACACTAATTACGTCTGTAATTGACGGACGTATTTCGGCCGCAAGTCCCGGACCGAACACAGTGCAGGGAGCCGGGCTCCTAGCATCATTCTTATGTACGATGCTTGGAGTCCCTGCCTCGCTGCAGGACAACTGTCCCGTACTGTAATCATGTTTTCAGTACGGGACAGCAGTTCCACGGAGAGGCAGGAACTCCTAGCATCGTACATAACTATGCCGAAATACGTCCGTCAATTACGGACGTAATTAGTGTGTGTGCACATACCCTAAAAGGAAGTGCCGATCACAGCCGAATATTCAGGGTGCTTAGCTGAGCGCTTCTGCACCTTTGTTTCAGTGATAGTGAGGGTCTCTGCACCCCGACCCCCACTGATGAAAACTTCTGATATGTTTGTATGACATAGTAAGTTTGCTTTTAGTTTTTATTTTTAGATGCAAATTTTTACATTTTGATGCGGAAACAGGTGTGGATTTTACACTGGTGTATGTTTGTCAGAAACAATTCTGAGGCGGAAACACAAGTTAAATTGACCTGCAGTGGATTTTAAAATCCACACCACGTGTCCGTTATCAAGCGGAAAAATTCTGCAATGTGTAGATGAGATTATTTGAAATCTCATTTACTTTGCTAGTACTGTACTAAGCTGAAGATTTGCCGCAGGAAAATCTGTGTGGCAAATCTGCACATAATTGTGTGCATGCGGCCTCAGAGTGCTCAGACTCCTATGTGGTTTTCGATCACGTGGCAAGTACATGTGAAGCACAAGTGTTTTTACGTGCTTCATCTGTACTTTCTGCGCGGCTGAACCATCATCTTACGGAAAATTGGGACTACAAAGTCTGTTTAAGACAGATTTAGTATTAAAGGGAACCTGTCAGTAGGTTTTGAATCACTAAACCATCAGCATATCGTTACGCAGCTGTAGTTTAGCATTCCAAACCTGCCCATGTCAAAACCGGACGTTTCGCGAATAGTTACCAGATGAGTCCAGCAGCGTCAGGCGCATGTGCATTGCGCACGTGAAGCCAAGAACACTACGCTGCACATGCGCTTGATGCTCGCGGACTCATCTCGGCAACTTAGTTGTTTTTTCACTAACCATTGAGGAAAACGACCGGTTTTGATGTGGGGAGCGAAACCTAAGCTGCAATATGACATGCTGCTGGTTATTTGTATGGTAGGCAATGGAAGAGGTATTCAGTTGTATAGGAATACCGTTGCATATACCTTAAACTTACTTTCTGCAAATAGTTTAAAACGGTCACGGATTTCCCACACGTGGTAAGACTCGGATGTCCACAGAACCAAGCCGGAGCTTACGGCCAGGGAACCAGTATGTTATAGCTGCTGCCCTGCGTTTTCTTTCAGCCATCAATTCAGCTGAAGTGAAGAAAAACGTACACAGCAGTAGCGGGATGTTTGGCAGTAGAGAAACTTGGTACTGCCATAATCGGTACACTTGTGGGGTCACTGACGCCCAGTGTTTATCACTAGATGCAATCAGAATTAGGCTGGATCTCCATGGTGACGCATCATAAGTGATATGTTGCACTGCAATCTCATGTGTGATCGTGTCGCAAACTTGCGTCTTGTGTTCACTTCAATATTTGTAAGTAGGGAGATGGTATTCAATTATACGATGCAGCATCACGAACACATGACCACATGCGAAGTTAAGTTAGCGCTACACGGTGACTTGTGGCCCCGCAACATAATCGCAACTAATGATCGTCAATGTGATAGTGCTGAAATTCAGCAGGTTTGGCTAATTGTCAGGTCGTGGTAACTTGTGGGTCACAACGTTACCTCATTCACTATCATTTGTTGCAATGGAACACTGCGATTTAATTTTGTGCGGCCACAAGTCACGGTGTCGCCTTAGTCTTATGTGGTCCCACAGGACTACAACATGCGATATTATAATGCGCAATTGTCGTGCGCGTATAATAAGATGGCAGACAATATGGTGGTGTGTAAGTCCTGACTGAGACAGGCACACCTCATGAGTTTCTTTCTTTACAACCAGAATTTAATAACAATAGAACAGAATGGACGCAGCCCAGTGCATTGTGGGAGTTGTTTGTTAGAAACTCCAGATTTGCGTCATCCAAGCGGAAATGGGCGGGACCAGTGAGCCGTTGAGTCACGTTCCTTGACGTCAGTCTAAAGATTGGCTAATACTTTGAAGGACGTGTCTTTTACCCAATCAAAACAGGAGCTGAGTCGATGCTAGCCAATGAGGACGTTAGGGTTAGCCACTAAGAATTTGTAAAGAATTGCAGGGCAGCGCCGCGCTGGAAGCTAGAGTAGAGGAGGACGAGAAGATGGCTGCCGCATCAACCGGCCCTTCCGATGGGATCCTGATAGGGGATAAGCTGTATTCCGGCGTCCTCATCTCTCTGGAGAACTGTCTGATTCCCGAAGAGAAGTGCGCCTTCACTCCTTCCATTGTGGACGGGTTGGATTTGGACACGGAGACGGATCTTCGATGGGTTGGCTGCGAGCTCGTCCAGTCAGCCGGCATTCTGCTGCGGCTCCCTCAGGTAAGAGCTGTTCGCGACGTAGCAGGTTGGGGGTGGTGCGTGTGATATTTTTGGGGGTCATTATCCGGGTTATGTGTCGGGAAATGGTGCTGAGGCCTACACCGGCCATGAAGCCTGCCCTAGAGTACCTGTGTCTGAAAGACAATGGCGGCGCAAAACAACGAGGTTCATGTGAGAAAACTGAACCAGGCGGTTTATAATCTCCTGCTGTAATCCTCCTCCATTACTGAGGCCTCGGCGCCTCCAGTCTGGTGTTTGTAAATGGTGTAATTTTCTTTTTACTTTTAAGCCGGTATTAACCAGACCTGACTGCCGGACTATCAGCTATATGTATTGTTCTGGATTAACAGAGGTCAAAGAAATGTTCAAAGATAGCGATCTGACTACAAATCTTACACGTTGTCTTCCAATTTTTTAATTATTATTTTATCCCATGAAGGGATAACTTTTTAACAAGCTTTATTTTTTACTTGTGTATTAGCGTACCTCTGTCTGTGAGACATTATGCTGTGTCCCCCCTATTACATAGTGTTCCCTAACAGCAGGCATATTAAACACAGTCCTGGGATCCTTTATAGGTCCCCAGGGCTGACTGCAGAGGGTTCCCCCAGTCTCTGACGTGATCGAAGAGGGGAGTCCCCTTTAATCATGCCATGGGCATATACAGTGGTGATCAAAGGGTTAACCAGCTGGGAAGGGAGTTTCCCATTAGTTACAGCTCTTGTTTGGATGATTGGAGAGCTCCGAAGCCTTTTCTACGGTGACGCCAAAAGACATCGCTGAGGACCTACACCGCCTGCCGTCATGACAGTGGATGATCGGGAAGGGGTTAGAGGGTATTCGTTATATAACGAATGGTCACCTGTCCATTGAATAGGTGATAACAAACCAGTCAGGGGTCCCCCATCCAGGTGTTGTGTACATCCCTCCCCAGCCGTAAGACAGCGAGAACCAGGAGCTTAATTTATAGTCTCTGGCGCTCCTGATAACACCTGGGTGAGGTGTAACAAGTGTCTCAAACACACAATAAATTTGGAGTCTGGCATATACTAGTTCTTCGGTACATTTTTAAGACCTAATTCTGGCACATTTTGCTTAGTAAGGGCTAGTTCACACAGATTTTTGATGCGAAAACCACGCCAAAATGCTTCCAAAATTGCCTAACATTCATTTCAATGGGAGGCGGTTTTTCCTGTGAGCGGGAAAAGCGCTCACGGGGGAAACAAGTGACAATGCTTTCTTCCCGCGGTTCCGTCTGTGACCTCCCATTAAAATCAATGAGCGGCTGTCTTGCCGAAAGACGTCGCAAAAAAAAAAATCGTGTCAAAGAAAGTGGAGGCATGGTAAAATCTGCCTCAAGATTCCTGAACTGAACTATGGGGCAGTCAATGGAAGGAGGCCAGGTCTGATGAATCACATGGTTTAGGTCATTTGGACAGACTGGTGCATGTGTGTCACTTACCTGGGGAAGATCTGTCACCAGGATGATCTATGGGAAGACGACATGCCGTCGGAGAACGTTCTGCTGGGAAACCTTGGGTCCAGGAATTTATGTGGATGTGACATGTACCACCGACCTTACATATTCTAGTAGACCAAATACCCCCCTTTGTGTCAACCATATTCCCTAATAGCAGTGCCCTCTTTCAGCAGGATAATGCCCCTGCCACACTGCAAAAATGTTAAGGAATGGCTGGATGAACATGACAAAGAGTTCAAGGTGTTGACTTGGGCTCCAAATTCCCCCGAACTCAATCTAATCAATAATCTGTGGGATGTTCTGGAAAAACAAGTCTCATCCATGGAGGCCGCACCTCACTATTTACAGGACTACGGCTACATTCACAAGACCGTTTTCAGAAAAATGAAATTCTATGGGTGTATTCACACGGCCATTTTTTTGATTGTTTTTTAACAGCCTGTGAATACCAGCTATAAAAAAGATAGGACGTGACGTCATGGATGGCTCCCATAGAAATCAATTGATCTGTTTTTACCGGACGTTTTTCCGGAATCAATACTTGTAACGGCCGGCAAAGACTGATCCTGGCCGAGGACGCCCCACACACAGCGCTACTTTGAGCGCTGAGCCCAATGAAGCTCCTGACAGCACTGTCCAGATAAGGACCGTGAAGTCAGGGCTTTCTTCTATGGAGTCCCTGGCCAGAGAAACGAGAGATGTCTGGTGGGGGACTCCTGTCTTGGGAAAGCCCTTGACATCACTGTCCACATATGGTCAGGGGCTCCCTCTGACACCACCCTGTAGATAGCCACCCCCCACGTAAATTGCACCCCCCCCCTACACACAATAGGTAGCACCCCCTATGTGGACATTATATACAGTGGGCACTGTGGCACTATCTACAGGGATTTTGCGTCACCATCTACATGGGCACTGCAGTGTCTTCAGGGGTTGGGACAAAAAAACCTGACAAATGAAATCCATTTTTTTTAATGACCATGAAAACCGCAAACTGATGACAAATGGCCATTATAAACGGACTGGAAATGGATGAAAGTTTGGAGACACACTGATGCAAAACGGCCATGAAAGACCAGTTGATCAGTTTTTATTGGCTTTTTGTTTTTTCACTGTCATGTGAATATAGCCTTAAAGGGGTTGTCCCAAGTTGACTCAAATTTTTTTTTTAAACATTCTAAGCAGGAAATGAATTTTAAAACATTTGCTGTTAAAAAAAATTTAAAATTCATTTCCTAAGTGCCTTTTTTTTACACTTGATAACTCAGCAAGTGCTGGTTATCTTTTCTAAAAAGGGGCGTGAGCGGCTCGATGTCAATCAAGCCGCTCCGCTCTGCAGTGTGCGCGCTCCCGATGTTGCTAGATACTGTAGTTCTAGCAGCATCGGGAGAATGTTCGTCTCAAGCGGGCATGGTAAGCCCGATTGAGACGAACTTACCGTGAATGTCAACTACCCTACACTACACTACACTGCACTACACTACATTCAGCCCGTTTCGGCAAACAACTTCTCCCCCACCCTGTCACTACATGTAATGTTTGTAGCCGCCGTACCGGTGCTGCATCAGCACCCGGCGAACAACTAAAAATATATAAAAAAAATAAACTCACCTAAGACGTTCTAACGGCGCTCTGAACGGTCCCGTCACTTGCCATCTTCCCTCTTCTTGGCGCCGCTCGCATTCATAGTAACAATGCGTTGTGGCGCAGATGACGTAATCATATCAGGCCCACGTGATTACGTCATCTGCACCCACCGCTCTGTTATTGTGAATGGGAGAAGAAAAGTGACGGGACCTTTCAGCTCTTCGTGGGAACGTCTTAGTGAGTTTATTTTTGTATGTATGTTGTCATGTATGTGTATATGTGCATGTATGTTTTCTTGTATGTATGTTGTCCTGTTTGTATGTGTATATGTGCATGTATGTATGTTTTCATGTATGTATGTTGTCATGTTTGTATGTGTATATGTGCATGTATGTTTTCATGTGTGTATGTTTTCATGTATGTATGTTTTCATGTAGGTATGTTTGCATGTATGTTTGTATGTATGTTTTCATGTATGTATGTTGTCATGTTTGTATGTGTATATGTGCATGTATGTTTGCATGTATGTAAGTTTTCATGTATGTATGTTTGCATGTATGTATATATGTACATGTTTGTATGTATGGTTGAATGCAAGTATGTATATATGTATGTTTGCATGTATGTATGTTTGCATGTATGTATGTTTGCATGTATGTTTGTATGTATGTATGTTTGCATGTATGTATGTTTTCTTGTATGTATGTTGTCATGTTTGTATGTGTATATGTGCATGTATGTTTGCTTGTATGTATGTTTGCATGTATGTTTGTTTGCTTGTATGTATGTTTGCTTGTATGTATGTTTGCTTGTATGCATGTATGTTTGCTTGCATGTATGTATGTTTGCTTGCATGTATGTTTGCTTGCATGTATGTTTGTATGTATGTTTTCTTGTATGTATGTTGTCATGTTTGTATGTGTATATGTGCATGTATGTATGTTTGCTTGTATGTATGTTTGCTTGTATGTATGTTTGCTTGTATGTATGTATGTATGCTTGTATGTATGTATGTTTGCTTGTATGTATGTTCTCATATTTGTATGTGTATGTTTTCATGTATGTATGTTTTCTTGTATGTATGTTGTCATGTTTGTATGTGTATATGTGCATGTATGTGTATGTGTATATGTGCATGTATGTTTGCATGTATGTATGTTTGCTTGTATGTATGTATGTTTGCTTGCATGTATGTATGTATGCTTGCATGTATGTATGTTTGTATGTATGTTTTCTTGTATGTATGTTGTCATGTTTGTATGTGTATATGTGCATGTATGTATGTTTTCATGTATGTATGTATGTTTGTATGTATGTTTTCTTGTATGTATGTTGTCATGTTTGTATGTGTATATGTGCATGTATGTTTGTATGTATGCTTGCATGTATGTATGCTTGTATGTATGTTTGCTTGTATGTATGTATGTTTGCTTGTATGTATGTATGTTTGCATGTATGTATGTTTGCTTGCTTGCTTGTATGTTTTTTTTTATATTTTTGATTTTTTACAGGTTTGGTGTTTGGACTACGTCGGTTTCGAGGACTACTTAGATGACGCTTTTTTATTTCATCAATAAAATGGTTAATGAGGGTTGTGTTGGGGGTGCTTTATTTCAATAAAATATTTTATCTATATCTTTGTGTTTTATTTTCAAGTTTTATTACTATCACTTTAGTAATGGCCGCTGTCTGAGTGACAAGGTCCATTACTAAGGGGAGGCTTAGTGTTAGCCGGTGCAGAGGTTAACACTAAACACCATTATTACCCCGGTACCCACCACCACCAGGGGTGCCGGGAAGAGCTGGGTACGATCCAGTACCCGACCATCTACTGTGATGGTCGGGCTCCGGGGCGGCCGCAGGCTGGTATTATGAGGCTGGGAAGGGCCAAAAACAGTGGACCTTCCCACCCTTGTAATGCTAGGCTGCTGCTGCTGTGTTGTATCTGGCTGGTTATAAAAATGGGGGGGACCCCACGTCATTTTTTTTTTATTATTTATTATTTTTTTTTATTAAAAAGACATGGGGTTCCACCCAATTTATCATAACCAGCCACATACAACACAGTGTTATTAGCCTGGGAATGTACTTAGCCAGTGGCCCCTCCCACCCGTGTAATGCCAGGCTGCTGCGGCCTTGTATATGGCTGGTTATTAAAAATGTGGACCCAACGTCTATTGTTAAATTGAAAAAAAAAACGACGTGGGGGTCCCCCACATTTTTATAACCAGCCCGATACAACACAGCAGCAGCAGCCTAGCATTACAAGGGTGGGAAGGTCCACTGTTTTTGGCCCTTCCCAGCCTCATAATACCAGCCTACGGCCGCCCCAGTACCCGACCATCACAACAG